>NC_134485.1:425964404-426031904 GCF_040206685.1 Ascaphus truei | reverse complement strand
CAGAGCCCGATAATGTTACTGGTATTCAAAAATTAAAACTGGATCTTTGTTTAACAGAATATTATAGGCTTAATATATACTTTAGACAGTTTTAGTTACTGGTTATACACAAAAAGAGCACAGAGTGCAGACACAAAACAAACAGAATTTTACACTTCTTTCACACATTCAACCAGTTTTTACAAAAATAACAGACACATATTTTCTCACCTATTCTAATAAATAGGAAAACAAAACAGTTTGATCCTGCAAACTAAAATAATAAAGATATCCTTTTTTTTTCATATCATAATTAACTTTTAAAACTAATTTTAAAATGCTGAGCTTCTAGTTAGCTTTGTGTCTAGAATATATTTAGCCTGTTATTTCTATATAACATATTCACCTGTTTTTATCTGTGGAGATTTAGAGGAAAAGAATTGTAATTCTGTTTAAGGAAATAAATCGCCTGGCCAGTACGATAAACATCCTTATTATTCCAGTGACTGGACTGTTTACAAAAATAATTAATCCCTTCTTTATTCTTTTTCTCCACAGATACCCAAAACTTTCCCCTTTCCAGTATTAATTAGTTTATATTATAATGGGAGTGTACTCCTTTTAAAATTAAATTTCAACATGAGCAATTAATTATATTCTTATTTTAGAAGCACTTGCCCTGAATAGTAATTTTGTATACATACAATAACCGTTTCTCTTATTATTCAATGCAAATAACACTTTTATATGGATAGAATTCACTCAGATTCTTACAAGCACACACACAGGGATTACATACAATCAACCTTTTTATCATATTCATGCCTGAAAATGTAATAAAAACATTCTAATGGAAAAAGAAACCTATACCTGTTATACTCTTGTTTTCCACTTTTCAATTCAGACGGGAAAATATTATTAATTCAACTTAATATACACTCATACTTGGTTAATGTGGCACAAATAATTTGGGTTTGTATGTCTTAAAATTAAATTGGAAAAATTATATTTTTCTATCTTTATCTCTCCTAAGAGCTCTGCTGACTTGCTAACAACATTTCAACAAAAAGAAAACCATCTCTGTAACTTGTCCTATAAAACAAAATTCTTATTATTTCAACTTTCTAATTCTTGTCTCTCTCTTTTTTTTCTTTCTATCTGTCTACAACATTCCTGTGCCTTTCCTGTGTAACAAATCATTGGGGGGAAAAAGGTGGGGGCTAGAGCGGCTTATACATGCAGGCAATTTGAGGGAGACAGACAGAGCTCAGATTGTCAAAAGGAAGAAAAATCTTTTATCTTCCCAGCTTTGTTGCTGTGCTTGAGTGTTAATTGAGGCACCTATGCCACACTGCATTCATCCATAAGGGTTATTTTAACTCATCCTACAGTACATTTCTTCATACAGTATACCTATAATCCCATAGACAACTTATAAAGGAATTTTATCTTAACAAGCATACAATAAGGTTAGTCTTATCATTCTTAATATCATCTTAACCTAAACAATTATTAGCTTATCCTAAATTACCATCGTATCTGAGACACCATATCAGTACAGCCCGTTTCAATTAAACAATAGGGACTCCAACCCTTTGTTATATAAATCGGGGACTCAAACCCTCGATTCTCAATTAAACAATTGGGACTCCAACCATTTGTTATATAAATAAGGGACTTAAACCCTTGATTCTTCTGCCCTATAAAATTTAGGTTCTTTAGATTCGCAGAGAAACGGTGAGAAACAATAAAATAAGTTTTTCTCACCTTTTTTCTGTGCAAATCCCACTTTTTCTGACACCATTTGTTAGGTCCAGTCTACCTGACCAGACCTTAGAGCAGGCAACTTCTTCTACTCGACCCGGGGAGATTCATCACGCAGCTGCTATATGCTTCTGGTCTCAGATATGATAGTCGAGCTCGGAGAAGCAAAGATTCAATGCACACAAGGTGGTTGAGTTATCACTTCTGTTTTAATATGCTAACAGAGGAATATTTATACAAAAGGCAAGGACAATACATCGTGTGTCAATTTCATACATCTGTTACAAATTCAGTTCCCATGTATAGATCATACATCTAAAATGACATATACCATCTGGCCTAAATTAGTAGAAATAGGGATAAAAGGTCAGTAACTACTAATGGGGTCAGAAACAAGACTAGTGGTCATGTTTCTTATGTAATAGATATCCTGGGACAGCTGGTCCACAGCTAGAATACTTTTACCATTTGGTCTCTGAGAGAACAAAGCTTGACACATATTTATTTTAACCTGTTCAGTCCCTGAAAAGAACAGAGCTGGCAGATACAGTTTTTAACCTTACAGGGTATTTCCTCCCGGGGGGAGACAGTGATAACAGAGGGTGGTCGCTCTAGGGTGACCCCCTCTCCTTCTCTCCCCTCTCCAGGGAGAGGTGCAGAAGTCACTGTTCCAGATGGGACAGCGACATCTCTTGTGGTCCCCGGAGGGACCTGGGCCCCTGAGGGCCTGGCTGTGGTGGGCACAGCGGTACGGGGTGTCTTGGCAGAGGGAGGGGCGGGTGTAGGAGTTGGGATAGGTCCTCTGTTCCCTTTGGGGCAACCCCTACGAGTGTGCCCCAGCTCCTTGCACAGATAACATCTAATCCCCTCCGTGCCATAGAACACTGTGTACATTATGCCCTCGTAGGGCACCCTAAAAGAACCCTCCACAGATTCTGTGCTCCCCGGCAGCAGCACTTGTACCTGCCGCCTAAATGAAAGCACGTGCCTCAGCGCTCTATCCCTGCAGCCCAGTGGAATTTTTGTTATGGGAGACTTAATGTCTCCCAGGACTTGCAAGTGCAGCCGTATGAGGCTATCTGGGATGAAGGGGGGCACATTAGAGAGAATAATCTTAGTGCCTAACCCCTCCATGGGTTCTACGGGGATGTAGGTCCCTCCTACACTGATGCCTTTCTGCACCAGGGTGTGCGTGGCAGCCAGCGTACGGAGGAAGAAAATGCCTTTCCCGTACATCTTGCTGGCCGCCACCACAGCAGAGGGACCCACAACGTCTGCCACAGCCCTAACATAAATCTCCATGCTAAGGCCAGGTGACATTGGGCACCTCACCCCAAGCTTCCTGCTCAGACAGGGCGTGGCCCCAGCATTGTTATTACTGGGGTCAACGCCTGCAGCTGCCACCTGCGCCCAAATTGGAACTGGGACTGCAGGGGTTAAACTGACAACAGGAGCTGGGGGAGGTGTAGCCAGGGCACTGGAAGTACCAGGCCTAGGGCTGTGGTTATTGCTCCTAGGGGCCCCAATTTTTGGAGTTCGATGTCCAGGTGTGGCCCCTGTTGCTGCACTAGTCCTATTCCCCCCAGGCATGATGAAATAAGCCTCTAAGTAAGGGGATGAAATAGTGCTAGAGAGAGAGATGCAGAGAGGTAACTGTCCCTTTAAGAACCAATTAACTATCTCTCTGCACAGGGAGGGAAAGAAAACAGCTTTTAAAACCTGCTGTAATCTTCTCTTTCTCCCCTTAATTATTTAACTCTCTCTCTTACAAGAAACCACACCACAAAAAGAAGGTCTTAAAGTAAGACACAGAGCTCCCAATTGCAAATGAAAAAGAAAGAAATCAGGCTTAAATTAAAGTGAAAACTGGAAGTAAAAAACAACCAGAGGTGGGGGGGGGGGGAGGTGAGAGGGGTTGAGACTGCAGTTCCAGCCAGCTAAAGTGCAGCTTTGCTGGGTTAAAATACTGCAGCCTCTGGGTGAAAACAAAAAACGGTTTTTAAACCTGAAAAAACCACCCAAACCCTCTACAAAAACCAATGTATACTCACAGTATACTCCCCCACAGATCCACACCAAAGTATACCAAAAAAGAAAGAATACAACCTGATTCTTCAGCAATTGCCTGGGAGCTCTGATTGGAAGAGAAGCAGGCTCCAGCACAGCTACACACAGGAAAACAGGGACTATGCAGAACCCTTCCTTTACCTCTGTGAGAGGGGATCTATTTTGATCTGGTTTGAAACTGATTGGCCGGCAAAGCCGGCCAATTCAGTTGAACAGCAATTCTACTTGTTACCAAGTAGAACAAAGATAAACCAGTCAAACAAAAATTTAATGAACCCAACAAGTGCACTGATGAAGTGCACTTAAAACAGAAGGGTTAAATCTGAAGAACCCTGATTGGTGGATACCGAGCAAAGCACCCCGCCTAACGCCCACTGGGAGGCAAACTCTGAAACCGTCCCAGTAGACTCGGCGTATGAGTACTCTGCCCGAATACGGGAGTGCACCAGCGCCCGGAACATGACCACGATGTTTGTCGGGACCCCCCCTCCAAACACTGCTTCCTGGTTTTACAAATGGCTACCTTAGCCAATGCCAGGAGCAGGTTGACCAGGAGATCCCTAGGCTTATTGTCCCGGGACACTGGGCACCCAAAAATAAAAAGATGAGGTGAGAAGTGCAACCAGAACTGCAGGAGTAAGCTCCTCAAGAAGGAAAAGAGGGGCTGCAGTCTGGCACAACTCGAATAAATGTGATATACGGACTCCCGCTCGCCACAGAAGGGACAGGCGGCGGGGGAGTCCGTGAAGTGTGCCAAATACTCTCCTGTGCTCAGTGCTCCATGGAGGACCCTCCAACCCAAATCCCCGGCCGGACGGGGAACCAAAGATGAATAGAGTTCCCTCCACCGGGGTCTCTCATCCTCGTTCGCTGGGAATACCCGCCTCCAGATGGTGTCTGGGCGGGTGACAAGGGCGAGGTAATGCACTATATGGAGCACCAGAGAATACAGGACTTTCCTCGGCATGCCGCGGAAACATGCCGGGGACATTTCCCCCAACTTGCTGAGGTTGGGGGAGAGAAGAGCCCGAGGGGGTTGCCGTGACCTTGGTTCCACGCAAAGATCCGGAGAGCCGAAGTTGATAGGATGACAAGGCTTTCCGGTCTGCAATACCCCCTCAATGAAGGTGCGGGAGTCGGGGTGTATGGCATCTTTAATCTTCTGGATCAAACGACGAGGGACGCGGGCAGAACGCAGATCCATACGGGGCGCGAGCACCTCTGCCCCTACCCAATCCCGCCGCTCATAGTCCAGGAGATCCCCGACTCTGGTCACCTGCGCCAGGATTAGCCGGCGGCAAATAGAGGGTGAATCCAACATCCGAGCCCCCACTGCCGGATTATACAGCAGGGGCTCGGCGAGGAAATCAATCCCCACCGCCTGTTTCTTCCTGGTCGCGGAGACCAGTTTCCAGGCCTTCAGTAAGTCCCGGTAGTATGCCGGCAGCTCCGAGAGGTTTCTACCTAAACCCTCGGGCCTGATGAAAAAGAGTTGCCGGTCATACCTCATATTGCGCAGCTGGCGAAAGAAAAAGGTTGCCAGCTGGCACCACTGCGGAGACGGATCTGCGAATAGGTATCTCTGCAGGTATTGGAGGCGGAAAGTGTGTAACTGGGAGCGGACACACACCACTCCCTGTCCACCCTCCTCCAAAGGGAGACACGCAACTCCCGCAGAGACCCAATGCTTCCCCATCCAGAGAAAATCCATCAACTTCCTCTGGATCTTGTTGATAAATTCGGGGGTCGGACCCATGGCTATCAGCCGGTGCCAAAGCTGACTGGCCACCAGCTGATTGATTACCAGGGTTCTTCCCCTAAGGGAAAGCATCCTCGACAGATACACCCAAGACCCCAGACGAGCAATGACTCGTTCCTCAAGATCACTGAAGTTTTCTGGGGCTGGATCTTCCGCAGCAGACAGGTAGACTCCCAGATATTTGAGAGTATCGCTCCCCCACGAGATATTACGAAACGTGGGGGGCAAAGAGTCCACCTGTAAGGGACCCACCAAGATGCCGGAGCACTTGGACCAGTTGATCCGAGCAGAAGAGGCCGCGGTGTAGACCTCTTGACACTCCTGTGCCCGCTCTAGATCATCTAGGTCCTGGGCCACGAGGAGCACATCATCGGCATAAGCCGACAGGACTACCCGCATGTCGGGCTCCCGCAGCACCAGCCCGGTAAGCCTCTTCCTCAGTAGGCAGTGGAAGGGCTCAATGGCCAGCGCGTACAGTTGCCCAGACAGGGGGCACCCTTGACGCACTCCCCGACCAAACACAAAAGGTGCCGTCAGGGACCAGTTAATCTTCACCAGACACTCTGCAGAAGCGTACAGCATCTGGAGAAAGCCCACAAATTGTGGGCCGAAGCCAAACGCCCGCAGGGTCTGCATAAGGTAACGGTGATCCACTCTGTCAAACGCCTTCTCTTGATCTAGGGACAGGAAGGCGAGTGATAGACCAGTCCTCTGCGCGTAGTGCATCAGGTCCCGGACCAGAAAAATGTTGTCATGAATGCTCCGGCCTGGGACAGTATAGGACTGGTCGGGGTGAATCACCTCTGCCAGCACGGACTTGAGCCTCAGCGAAAGTGCTTTGGCTACGATCTTATAGTCCGTGCTGAGCAGTGAGACCGGTCGCCAATTAGAGATCTGACGGAGATCCCCCTTCTTCGGCAGCAAAGACAGTATTGCCCGCCGACACGAAAGTGGCATCTCACCGATCTCCAGGGCTTCGGCTAGGACCTCGGTGAAATCAGGTCCCAGCATCTCCCAGAAAAACCGGAAGAACTCCACAGTCAGCCCGTCTAGCCCCGGCGCTTTTCCGCGGGACATGAGACTGAGGGCTTCAGAGAGCTCGGCCAGAGTCAAAGGTAACTCAAGCCGCTCCCTTCCATCCTCACCGACCGTGGGAAGCCCCTCCCATAAGACCCTGAATTTATCTGGCTGGATGGACTCCGGAGAGAAAAGATCTATATAGAATCTCCGGGTTCTGTCCCGGATGCTCTCCGGGTCAGTCAGAGGGGTACCGTCCTCTGCCAACAGGCATGTGATATGTCTACGGTTTCCCCTCTTTTTCTCCAGCGCGTAGAAGAGGCGCGACCCGCGATCCATCTCTCGAAGGAAGTTGATGCGGGATCGCACATACGCCCCCCGAGCTCTCCGATCTTCCAAGTCCCGGAGAGCGCACTTCCTCTCCACGTACATACTCTGCAGGTATTGGTCTCCCGCCACAGACAGCCGCTTCTCGAGATCGAGCACCTCCTCCCTGAGGGCCTCGATCTCAGCATCGCGCCGCCCGCTGGCACCTCTGGTGTACTCCTGACATACGAGGCGCAGATGAACCTTGCCCACGTCCCACCACTGCTCTAACGTGGCAAAGTCTGACCTGCAACCTCTCCAGGCCATCCAAAAGTCTCGGACTGACGTCGCAAACCCCTTGTCCTCCAACAACGTATTGTTGAAATGCCAATAAGCGGCCAAAGGTGCTGCAGGTAGCAGCGTCATCATCACGGACGCACAATTGTGGTCCGAAAACGGCGCCAGCCTAATGGCACTAGACTGGGCTCGCGACAGGCTGTGGCTGGAAATATATAGCCTGTCGATCCGGGACCAGGACATCCGTTCACCCCTAAACACCCTAACATGGGTGAACTCAGTGGATGCCTCAGGATGTTGTTCTCGCCAGACGTCTACCAAGGCGTAGCGGGTGATGACCTCCCGCAAGGCCGACGCAGAACACGGGTGTGGCTCCTGACCATTTTGGTCCTTCCGAGCCTCGAGGGTACAGTTAAAATCACCCCCGAGCACCACGTATTCGTCCGCGTCGACTGTCTCCAGGTATTCAGACATTCTGACGAAGAACTGCCTTCTCAGGGGTCCGGTGGCAGGAGCATACACGTTCAGGAAATTAAACGTGTAGTCCTCGTGTCGGACCCTGATATGCAACAGGCGACCTGGAACAACAGCTTTGACAAGCAGCAGCTCTGGTTGAAAGGACTCAGAGAACAGGGTCACCACCCCACTAGATGTTGAAGTGAGATGGCTGAAGAAGACACTGCCTTGCCACTCCAAATGCCAGCTGGCTTCAGCCTCTGGAGTGGTATGGGTTTCCTGCAGGAAACTCACAGAATACTTCCCCTTCTGCAAAAAGGAGTACCTTGAACCTACGAAACCCATCCTTACAGCCGTTAACATTTAGCGTACCGATGCTTAACGCCATTGGTAATCAGGAGTTTTTTGATTCCCCACAGGTGCTCAGGGTACTATACCCCGAGAAGCCTTTATGTGGTCTCGCATCACTTTTTCAAACTTCAGGACACGAATATGGATAGCCCCGGAGATTTTGGCCTTGTGGTTGGCCCTGATGTAAACTCCGAGAGAGTGGAGAATGACCGAGGCATCTTTCCACTTCTCAAGGGCCAACTTCACCTTCAAGTTTTTATGCTTGTGGAGGGTATCCTCTAGGAAAGCATCTAGCTCCTGGGCTGGGATAACAGGGGTCAAAGAGTCCACCGACTCCACGGTGCCAGAAGACTCCTCACTGAGCCCCAACTCCCCAAGCTCCTCTTGACTGAAAGGCTCAAGACCCTCCCCTGCGGGGGTCTTTCTCAGTCCTAGAGTGGGTTCCCCCTTTGGTGTTTCCACGAGGGGTCCACTAAATCCTCCACTTCCAGCCCCGGGGTAGGATGTTCTGGGGTATCTGGTGGCGGCATGGCAGAGGCAGCGGTTTCTGGAGTGACCTTGTGAACAAAAAAGGTACCCATTACCCTCCTGGTCTCCTCTATCGCCGTGTAAGTGAACGGAATGTTAGGGGCATCCGCCTCAATCACGGGAGGTCACTCTTCTGTAGGCACCCCAAGGAGAGAGTCTAGCTTGGCAGTCATCTCTGACAAAGACCAAAACTCCCCACTAAGAGGGCTCACGTCAGATAGCCTTCAGTTGAAGTCCGAAGTGCTCACTAAAGCATCCCTACCTACACCTGCCTCCCCCTCTCCATCCTCAACCATGGGGGTCAGCCCTAGCCCATCCCCTACTTCTGGTGACGCGAAACCTGACTCCGCCTCAGGTGTGACACTCGAAGGCGGTACAGCCGGAGGGGGATCTTGGCTGGCTCCGAAGATAGGTGCATTCGGCATGGCAAATTCACCGAAGCACATTTCTCCGGGGGATGTTCTCCAACCGGGAGGGGCGTTGAGAGGCACCCCAACGTCTATATCTCTGGGCAAGGCCTCATGCTGCTGAGCATTTTGGCCTTCCACCCCAGAGACGCCGGGTACCTTCAGTTGTATTCCCTCCAGAAATTCGAGGGGGGGGGCTGTACGTGTGTGGGATCTGGTTTACACTGGCTAATCGTAACCAGTGGTCTGGACAGGACCACCTTGTGCGGAACTGATGTTACGTTCCGCTTCAGAGACTTCAGAGGGTAAACGTAATACGGTTCACCCTCCTCTACCTCCTCAATCACCCTCTTATTTGTCTTAAATTTGCTCTTTCTGGGGATTGATTCCCCAGGAGAGAGTGCCGCTACCTCCATAACAGGAGCTTCCTCCTGCTCCCCCACACTCTGTACGGTGCTTAAATTGGGGGTAAGGTGTTCTTGGGGGGGACAGCGACAACAGAGGGTGACTGTTGTGGGGTGACTTTTCCTTTCTCCCTCTTTGTAGTGGGGAGAGGTTCAGATGTCACTGTTTGAGTTGAGGCAGTGACATCTTCTGTGATCCCAGGGGGGGCCTGGGCCCTCAAGGGCTTTCCTTTCTCCCTCTTTCTTTGGGGGAAAGGTGTAGATGTCACCGCCCGAGATGGGGCAGCGACATCTGCTGTGGTCCCAAGGGGGGGCTGGGCCCTCAAGGGCTCCGCCGCGGTGGGCGCAGCGGCACAGGGTATTTCCTCCCGGGGGGAGACAGTGATAACAGAGGGTGGTCGCTCTAGGGCGACCCACTCTCCTCTCTGCTCTCCAGGGAGAGGTGCAGAAGTCACTGTTACAGATGGGACAGCGACATCTCTTGTGGACCCTGGAGGGACCTGGGCCCCTGAGAGCCCTGCTGTGGTGGGCACAGCGGTACGGGGTGTCTTGGCAGAGGGAGGGGCGGGTGTAGGAGTTGGGATAGGTCCTCTGTTCCCTTTGGGGCAACTCCTACGAGTATGCCCCAGCTCCTTGCACAGATAACATCTAATCCCCTCCGTGCCATAGAACACTGTGTACATTATGCCCTCGTAGGGCACCCTAAAAGAACCCTCCACAGATTCTGTGCTCCCCGGCAGCAGCACTTGTACCTGCCGCCTAAATGAAAGCGCGTGCCTCAGCGCTCTATTCCTGCAGCCCAGTGGAATTTTTGTTATGGGAGACTTAATGTCTCCCAGGACTTGCAAGTGCAGCCGTATGAGGCTATCTGGGATGAAGGGGGGCACATTAGAGAGAATAATCTTAGTGCCTAACCCCTCCATGGGTTCTACGGGGATGTAGGTCCCTCCTACACTGATGCCTTTCTGCACCAGGGTGTGCGTGGCAGCCAGCGTACGGAGGAAGAAAATGCCTCTCCCGTACATCTTGCTGGCCGCCACCACAGCTGAGGGACCCACAACGTCTGCCACAGCCCTAACATAAATCTCCATGCTAAGGCCAGGTGACATTGGGCACCTCACCCCAAGCTTCCTGCTCAGACAGGGCGTGGCCCCAGCATTGTTATTACTGGGGTCAACGCCTGCAGCTGCCACCTGCGCCCAAATTGGAACTGGGACTGCAGGGGTTAAACTGACAACAGGAGCTGGGGGAGGTGTAGCCAGGGCACTGGAAGTACCTGGCCTAGGGCTGTGGTTATTGCTCCTAGGGGCCTCAGTTTTTGGAGTTTGATGTCCAGGTGTGGCCCCTGTTGCTGCACTAGTCCTATTCCCCCCAGGCATGATGAAATAAGCCTCTAAGTAAGGGGATGAAATAGTGCTAGGGAGAGAGATGCAGAGAGGTAACTGTCCCTTTAAGAACCAATTAACTATCTCTCTGCACAGGGAGGGAATGAAAACAGCTTTTAAAACCTGCTGTAATCTTCTCTTTCTCCCCTTAATTATTTAACTCTCTCTCTTACAAGAAACCACACCACAAAAAGAAGGTCTTAAAGTAAGACACAGAGCTCCCAATTGCAAATGAAAAAGAAAGAAATCAGGCTTAAATTAAAGTGAAAACAACCAGAGGTGGGGGGGGGGAGGTGAGAGGGGTTGAGACTGCAGTTCCAGCCAGCTAAAGTGCAGCTTTGCTGGGTTGAAATACAGCAGCCTCTGGGTGAAAACAAAAAACGTTTTTTAAACCTGAAAAAAACACCCAAACCCTCTACAAAAACCACTGTATACTCACAGTATACTCCCCCACAGAT
Organism: Ascaphus truei; assembly: GCF_040206685.1. NCBI lineage: Eukaryota > Metazoa > Chordata > Amphibia > Anura > Ascaphidae > Ascaphus > Ascaphus truei. The sequence continues at coordinate 426,020,726 of NC_134485.1, read as the reverse complement.
CCACACCAAAGTATACCAAAAAAGAAAGAATACAACCTGATTCTTCAGCAATTGCCTGGGAGCTCTGAGTGGAAGAGAAGCAGGCTCCAGCACAGCTACACACAGGAAAACAGGGACTATGCAGAACCCTTCCTTTTACATCTGTAAGAGGGGAAGAACCATTATAGATCTTGTTCCTGCAGCAAATGAAATGACCTCTCAAGTTAAAAAGGTGAAGGAGGAGGAGTGAGCTCTGGGGAGAGGTGCCACCAGCCTCCAATTGACTGCTACCAGTCAGACATTAACCAAGTATTTAATATTATTATTATTATTGAAGTATTTTACTTTATCGTTTATACTGTGCAATACACAAATAATACAACTGGTTTATTACATATTTTCTATCTTTATTAAAGCAACTGTATTAGTACAGTGTAGTGAATCACATATGTCACACAGACTCAACAGTAACACATTTTGTAGGACAGCGTTGTACATGACCATAACTCTTGTTACAGAGATACAGGAACAGGCCAGCTGACATATCTAAATACTAGTTTGCCATGGTACTGTGCCATCACTATAAAAAAAACCTTTAAAGGAATTGCGCACGTTTTTAGCCATGCCACTAGTTGAATTATTTGCCCTGTTTCGGGGAAGATGGTTAGCTGCAGGCAGAGCACTAGCCGCTCCTGACACTTCATGACTGCCTTCCAAATCTATCACTATAATATGTACTACAGCCACACTTAACAATTCTCTTAGCATTTGGCACATTTGTTTCTATTGCTTGAAGCATTATTCTCCATTTCGCAGTCATGATGCCGAATGCACACTCCACCGACGGGTATTTCAGCTAGTAATTAAATATTTCTTGATTCTTGGATAGTTGTGGTCTGCTGTAGGGCTTCATGATGTAGGTGAGCAAAGGATAGGCCTCATCCGCTAACAGTACATGCGGCAATAAGATGTTGGTTGTACTTTGTGGCAAACTTAGGTCCTGAGGCAACTAGTGTCTTGCTTTCAATAAGTCTATACAATGACGACGCTCTGAAAACACCCCCATCACTTTGTTTCCCAAAAGCTCCCACATCGATTGCTATAAATGTATATTTAGCGTCTGATACAGCTTGCAAGACTACACAATGAAAGTGTTTGCAATTGTACATAGTGCCGGCATTTTTGGGGTTTTTAATGCGGATGTGTTTCTATCTATAGCACCAACACAATTTGGAAAATTCCAGGTGGTATAATAATCTCTGGCCACGGCACTCAAGCTTTCAGCGGTGGGAAATGGCATATGTACTGCTTGTAATGCATTGCGAATAGCATCGCAGGTCTCAAACTATTTTTCCTACGGTAGAGCTACCCATCATAAAAGAAAAAGCCAGTGCACGAAAAGATGTTCCAGTAGAAAGAAACCTGTAAAAAGGAAAAACCAAACATGGTTCATGAAATTATCAAGGATTGTCTACATCATTAGTACATAGATTACATAGGTAACTTGGACACGCTGTGCAATCTATATCTCCTACTAACCCCCCCCCCCCCCCCCCCAACCCCTGTGGTACATAAAAATAAAATACCAGATCGATTCGTAGAGAACTGCATTGTTCTGTTCAATGCCAAAATCACAACTCTCAACTGCGCACTTCTTCGGGGGATCCTGTGCGCACGAAACGCATGCTCACGAAACGCGTTGGGCAGTTGAGAGTTGTGATTTTGGCATTGAACAGAGCAGACCAACGCAAGAATCCAACAGTGTACAGCAACAGGAGAAGGGAGTTTCGGGAATTGGTCCCGCCCACAGTGACGCGTTTCCGGTCGCGGACGGACGGCATCAGGAGAAGCAGCCCACAGTGACGCACAGCTTGATGCAGATCTGAGGAAGTGTCTGCAGTCTCCCCCGAGCGCCACGTGTCCACCAACAGCTGCCGCCGGACCACGCTCACAATACACCCCTGCCTGTACCTTTTGGACGTCTTGTAAGTAGGATTCCGGTTTTATACACCGGATCCCACACCTGCTCTTCACTGGTTCATTGCTTTTATTGTGTCTAATAAATTCTCTGTTATTATTTGTCAGCCTATCTATCATTGTTGTATGTGTATGTTTGTCTATGTCTATGGGCCTCATGCAGTAAGCCCCGATCCAACATTTTCGGTAAGGGTTGCGGATTGGTGGCTAACAGGCCATTTTTTGGCGATTTGCCCTCGCAGTATTCAGTAAGGGCCGAATCCTTCCGATCCCTGCCGAAGCACTGCGAAAGCAAAGCTGCCGATGACCTGTGGCGATACAGCCTGGCTCCCGATAAGGCTCCCGAGAGGCCTTTGGTGCCGATAGATGTTTGCAGCTGAGAGAGACAAGCCGCTCTCTCAGCGCAAACATCTGCAACAAAAAAAGTATTTAAAAACAACTTTTACTCATAGTGTACATGTGCAGGGGGTCTTCGGAGCTGAACCGCGTTGGTTTGAGGTCCGGGGACCCCCTGCCCCCCGAGATACAGGCCCCTTTATGAGGTGCCGGAATCCCTCGGCGTTTAAAGGTCCCGATCACGTGACCGCGACCTGTAAACAAACCAGAGGGATACCGGCACCCCATAAAGGGGCCTGTATCTCGGGGGGCAGGGGGTCCCCGGACCTCAAACCAACGCGGTTCTGCTCCGGAGACCCTCTGCACATGTACAGTATAAATAAAACACACACACATCAATAAAGACTCGTTCCTTACCTTGGCGGCTATGTGTAACGGTAATGAAGCAGCATGAATGTCTTTTTAATTATACTGTACAGTGAGCAGGGGGTCCCCTGAGCTGAACCGCATTGCTTTGTGGAGCAAGGACCCCCTGCTTCCCGAGTTACAGGCCCCGGTATGTGTCATCGGGTGGCAGTGTCGCCGCCATGTTTATAGCGTCCCCGCAATAAACATGGCGTCCACACTGTAACCGATGGCCCAAACCGGGGCCTGTAACTCGGGAGGCAGGGGGTCTCTGAGCCACAAATAAATGCGCTTCAGCTCAGGGGCCCTCCTGCTTCCGCACAATATTATTAAAATACATTAATGCTGCTTCATTACCATAGCGGATAGCCGCTAAGGCAATGAAGGGGTTAACGCATAGTAGCATGTTTATTGGGGACAAATGCCCCCAATAAACATAGCAGCAATACACAACATACAGTATAGTAATGGGCACAATGACTATTATCCACAAATGGATAGTCATTCTGCCCATTACTATACTGTATGTTAGGGGGGTATAGGTGTTGTTGGGTATATATATATATATATATATATTGTGACAGAAACCAGGGGATGGTAATAAATTCCGTATATAGGGCTCCCAGGATACTAAACAGTTTCTATCCTGTGTGGCCTGGGAGTGCAGCCTTATAATACATACACTCCATCCCACAGTTTGGCAAGCGCTGGAACTGAGGGATGAGAGATCCAGACCAGAGTTTGTCTGCTGCCTGATTTCTGTCACCTGTCATGCTAATTAGGAATCAGGTATGTAAGACTGTTTTCCTGTTTGCTCTGGTCTCTCCACAAGAGCCAGGAGGCTGGAATGCTGCTGAACTACAGAGGGGAGAAGCCTCTTCCCCAAACAGGTTCAATCTTTCTGTTCATTTGTATAAGACTGCAAAAGTACCTTGTTTTGTTGTTGGGAGTGGAAAAGCCACTTCCAACCCTGAGTCAGGGATATCTAAGTTAAGTTATCGCTCAGGTGAGCAGCTTTTGTTTTGATCTGTTTTCTGTTGTATGCACTGTGGCAGTCTCAGTGCCTGGGACTGAATAAACTAGGCATAGCCTGTTTAAAGGAACAGTACGTGACGCCTCATCATTTAACCTACCCTAAAAGACCGTGTTCTAAACAGTCCCGGACAAACGACGGAGCCCCAGAGTAAGCCGTTTGTCACATATGGTGGAGAATGCGGGCAGCACACTAAAAGGTCTGCGGGTTAAAGAACTTTGAAAAAAAAAAAAAAAAAAAAAAAAAAAGTTTTTTTTTCTCATCCTCTGCAAACAAGATGGAAGACGTGGTGAGTGCGCTGGTACGCAATGTCGCTGCCCAGAAAGACGCGAATGAAAACCAGCAAGAGACAAACCGCTTGATGAGAGAGGAGCAACAGCGGTTCGCTCAGGGCTTACAGCAGGAACTCGAGATCCTGAGGGGGACTATCAGTAACCTTCCACGGGCAGAGGCAGCCCCAGTTCCAAAAATTACCAGGGCAAGCCACTACCTTCAGAAGATGGGACCCTCGGATGATGTGGAACGGTTGGTCATGGAACAGTTCTTGAGAAAACTTCCCTCTGCCTTACGCCGTTGGGTCAGTCGGAGTGACCCCCACAATGCGGATGAGCTTGTGGTCCTCGTAGAAAGGTACAATGCAGCAGAAAAGAACCCACAACCCACAGTCGTGGAGCAACCCCACTACCCGAGGTTCCAGGACTCTTCCAGAGACGGTGAAAGGGTACCGGGGTTAAGGGGCGCTGAAGAGCGGCGACCACCTTCACGCAGCACCAGCAACAGTGGTTCGCACACTAAGGGCAATAGCCAACATGGGGAGCCGGGAAAAGGCTCTAAGTGGGATACAGACTATGTACCTAAATGTGTAAATTGTCATGAGAGGGGCCACACAGCAAAAATCTGCCCACTAAATGATGAGCCCATGCAATGCAACAGCGTGGAACCTTATGCGCTGTTGTCCCAATGTATGGGCCCTAGCCCAGAGGACCCCTTGAATAACCATTTGTGAGCATTTGTAAAGGTTAATGGTAGGAGGGTTCGGGCACTTCTTGACTCTGGGAGCATGGTCACACTAGTGTCCGAATACCTCTTGCCCATTAAGAAGAAACAGGGAAACAGTTCACAAAGAGTGGCAATTTGTTGTATACACGGGGATAATCATGAATATTCCACTGTTGATGTTTTTTTTTAAACAGAGTTTGGTTCTTTAGATTTCAAGGTGGGTATTGTACCCAAACTGGCACATGATGTGTTAATAGGGACCGACTTTCCCCATTTTCTAAAAATGTGGTCTCCCGCTCAGAATAGCGCCCAGAGTTCAATAGCGGACTATAACGAAGTATTAGAAGAAACAAATCCTTTCCCTTTTTCAGAAATGGAGGTTGACGAGGGCCCAAATAAGAAGGGGGAAAAGGAGGAGTGCTGTAAAATTCCCTTCCCCATCACTACTTTGGTAGGGAATACCCCAAATCAAGATGTTGATCAGACACTTACCACCCCAGAACCGGATAAGACCCTCGCTGACCTAGAGGTCAGTCCTGGGAGTTTTAAGAAGGCCCAGTGGGAGGACCCCACATTAGCGGTAGCAAGGGGAAATATACGGGACCAGAATAGTACTCCTGGCCAACCAGATAGGTCACTTGCTTACCCCTACTTCGAGGTAGAGAACGACCTAGTATATCGTGTTGATAAAAGGAAATCAGTTACAACTAAACAATTGTTGGTACCACGGACATTCCGTAACGTAGTATTACACCTCGCACATAGTCATCCATTGGGGGGACACCTAGGGGTGGAAAAGACAAAAGAAAAGGTTCTCCGAAGCTTCTATTGGCCTGGGGTTCTGGCAGAAATTACGAATTATTGTTCCTCATGCCCAGAATGTCAGATCACCGCCCCGTTCAAGGCGTACCGCAGCCCATTGGTACCCCTTCCCATAATAGAGGTACCATTTGACCGGATTGCTATGGATCTAGTAGGACCCCTAATAAAGTCTGCTAGGGGACATCAGCATATATTGGTAATATTGGATTATGCCACCCGATATCCGGAGGCAGTTCCCCTACGTAGCACCTCTGCTAAAAACATAGCAAAAGAGTTAGTAGTTCTGTTTTCCCGGGTCGGAATTCCTAAAGAGATTCTATCTGACCAGGGAACACCGTTTATGTCCCAAGTAACAAAAGAGCTATGTAAACTCCTAAAAATCAAGCATCTCAGAACCTCAGTCTATCATCCACAAACAGATGGTTTAGTGGAAAGGTTCAATAAAACCTTAAAGAGCATGTTACGGCGGGCGGTTGATAAAGATGGGAAAAACTGGGATTGTTTGTTACCGTACCTGTTATTTGCCATTAGGGAAGTTCCCCAATCATCCACAGGCTTCTCCCCGTTTGAACTATTGTATGGCCGACACCCAAGGGGCTTATTGGATATAGCCAAAGAGACTTGGGAACATGAGGTTACCCCTTACAGAAGTGTAATAGAGCATGTTGCCCAGATGCAGGACCGCATTGCTGCAGTCCTACCCATAGTGAGGGAACACATGGAGAAAGCTCAAGAAGCACAGAGGAATACGTATAATAAGGGTGCTAGGGTCAGAATTTTTTTTCCAGGTGATAGGGTACTAGTTCTGGTTCCCACCGTGGAGAGTAAATTCCTTGCTAAATGGCATGGGCCATATGAGGTCTTGGAAAGAGTGGGAGAAGTAAATTATAAGGTAAGACAGCCAGGTAGGAGGAAACCTGAGCAAATTTACCATATAAACCTACTCAAGCCCTGGAAAGATAGAGAGGTCTTGTTAACCCTAGTACCCCCAGGTCCGTCAGAGAATCAAGAAACTGACCCAGAGGTTAGCATAGATAGCTGAAACCCTGTCTGTTCATCAGAAACGAGAGGTTCAGAATTTAGTGAGAAGAAACAAAGAAATCTTCTCTATACAGCCAGGTAGAACTAGCGTAATTGAACATGACCTAGTCTCTGAACCGGGGGTCCGAGTTAACCTTAAACCGTACCGAATCCCAGAGGCCAAAAGAAAGGCTATAAGTTTAGAGGTTAAAAAAATGCTAAAACTAGGTGTAATTGAGGAATCCCAAAGTGGGTGGAACAGCCCTATAGTCTTAGTCCCAAAGCCAGATGGTACAACAAGGTTTTGTAATGACTACCGGAAAATAAACGCGGTGTCAAAATTTGATACTTATCCTATGCCCAGGGTAGATGAACTTGTAGAGAGACTGGGCAAAGCCCGATATCTCACAACCCTAGACCTAACAAAAGGGTACTGGCAGGTTCCCCTCACAGAAAGGGCAAAAGAAAAGACAGCCTTCTCAACCCCAGACGGCCTCTTTCAGTATAAGGTGTTGCCTTTTGGCTTACATGGAGCTCCCGCCACATTCCAAAGAATGATGGATAAAATTTTAAAACCACATGCTCGGTATGCTGCCGCCTACCTGGATGATGTGGTAATCCATAGTGAGGATTGGCAATCCCACCTTCCAAAGGTCCAAGCTGTGCTTGACGCAGTCCGGTCTGCTGGACTAACTGCTAACCCCGCTAAATGCACTATTGGTCTGGAGGAGGCCAAGTATCTGGGATATTCTATTGGCAGAGGTTTACTCAAACCCCAAACACTCAAAGTGGAGGCGATACAAAATTGGCCAAGGCCAGTTACAAAAAAACAAGTAAGGACCTTTTTGGGGTTAATTGGGTACTATAGAAGGTTTATTCCCAATTTTGCAACTAAGGCAACCCCACTAACTGACCTCACAAAAGCAAGAGGACCGCTAATGGTAAAGTGGTCCCCCGAAACCGAACAAGCCTTTAGAAGCCTGAAAGAAGCTCTCTGTGCCCAACCAGTGTTGGTCACACCTGACTTCTCCAAAGAGTTCGTAGTCCAAACCGACGCATCTGAGGTAGGGCTGGGGGCGGTACTCTCCCAGGAGTCTCAAGGTGAGGAGCACCCGATCCTTTATTTAAGTAGGAAACTAAATCCCCAGGAGAAAAATTACTCCATAGTAGAGAAAGAGTGTCTCGCAATAAAGTGGGCTGTAGAGACGCTCAAATACTACCTGTTGGGGAGAAAATTCCGGTTGGTCACAGATCATGCACCCCTTACCTGGATGTGTCAAAACAGGGAAAAGAATGCTAGAGTGACCAGGTGGTTCCTAAGCCTACAACCCTTTAAATTTTCTGTGGAACACAGGTCAGGGCACAAACATGGCAATGCTGACGGGTTGTCAAGGATGCACTCCCTAATATCCATGGTCGCTCATCCCTCGAGGTCTGAGCTGGGGGGGAGGATATGTGACAGAAACCAGGGGATGGTAATAAATTCCATATATAGGGCTCCCAGGATACTAAACAGTTTCTATCCTGTTTGGCCTGGGAGTGCAGCCTTATAATACATACACTCCATCCCACAGTTTGGCAAGCGCTGGAACTGAGGGATGAGAGATCCAGACCAGAGTTTGTCTGCTGCCTGATTTCTGTCACCTGTCATGCTAACTAGGAATCAGGTATGTAAGACTGTTTTCCTGTTTGCTCTGGTCTCTCCACAAGAGCCAGGAGGCTGGAAGGCTGCTGAACTACAGAGGGGAGAAGCCTCTTCCCCAAACAGGTTCAATCTTTCTGTTCATTTGTATAAGACTGCAAAAGTACCTTGTTTTGTTGTTGGGAGTGGAAAAGCCACTTCCAACCCTGAGTCAGGGATATCTAAGTTAAGTTATCGCTCAGGTGAGCAGCTTTTGTTTTGATCTGTTTTCTGTTGTATGCACTGTGGCAGTCTCAGTGCCTGGGACTGAATAAACCAGGCATAGCCTGTTTAAAGGAACAGTACGTGACGCCTCATCATTTAACCTACCCTAAAAGACCGTGTTCTAAACAGTCCCGGACAAACGACGGAGCCCCAGAGTAAGCCGTTTGTCACAATATATATATATATATATATATATATATATATATATATATATATATATATATATATATATATATCATTATTTAATTATTTATTTATTTCGTTATTCTGGGGCTGGGGTGTGTTTTTTTATTATTGTGGGTAGTGGGGATGGGTGAAGGGGGCATTAGCCCCAACAGTGGTTGTTTATGGCTTGTGGGTGGGTAGCGGGAGGCCTTAACCCCTTCAGGACCGTAGCGGTATTAACCGCTACGGTCGTGAAGGGGTTAAGTGCCCCCGCATCCCCCCCGCAAGTCCTAAACTCACACCCAGGGCCAAATACCCCCCTCACCCATCTCCGCTACCCACAATAACGCTGGCACGGTGGGCTAACCCCTTCATTGCCTTAGCGGTTAGCCGCTAAGGTAATGAAGTGGCTTTTAAATGCCTTTTTCCTGCCTCGGATGCATGCCGGGGGGCTCCGGTGCGGGTATCACCTCCGGAGACCCCCGGCATCAATCACAGGCAGGAAAAAGGGCTGATTTTTCCTAAGTGTCGCCCTTGCCGATGCTTCTCCTTCAGCAAGTTGCCAACTTTAGTTGGCGGGCTGGATTGGCCATAAAATCTCCAATCTGGCCTGCCGATCAGCACAGAAAAGCTGATCGGGGCTTACTGAATTCAGGCGGGAAAAAAAAGTCCCGATAAGTGGCTTATCGGCAGCCGGGTGGCGAAAAAATTTTTTTCGGAAGAAAAGTTGCCGATATTTCCCACTTATCGGGGCTTACTGAATCAGGAGGGCAAAAAACGGCTATAAAATGCCGAAAAAGCCTTATCGGGGCTTACTGCATGAGGCCCTATGTGTTACATGTCTAGTTCATACCTTGTCACGCTATGATTCTTCCTTTTGTCTCCCTTACACTATATACCATGGTTGTTGCTGTGGAGTCTGCTGTCTAAAGATTGGATCATCCTCCATTGGACACTGCAGCTATTCTTTGGACTTACTTTTGTTCCTTCCAATTGGACTTTGAGGCGCCGGTCTGTATTGTTCTTTTTGAGGTACACACATACAGCTACACGTACACAGATACAAGTACACATAGGTGCTAACGGAACCATAGTTGCAACGCATTGTTATACATGCCAATAACATTTGTTCAAAATTAACACTTATTACAGTTTACATGGTTAGAAAATATATGCATCATAAAATAAAGTAGCAAGAAAATACATGTATCATTAATATAGTATGTCACATTACGATAGATTATACTTTGAATAGATCCGACGTTTGAGCATCACATGGAATTACATTTAGAAACATATAATAATCACCACCAACCTCACTGTTAACTTCTGCCTGTCTCCTGCGAGAATTGGTTTTTCAAAATGCGTCTGGATAGGGTTAATTTGGTCCTTTATTTTTGACAATATGTAATCAATTGTTGCTGGTGTCATTCGCATATATGCAAAAAATTGGCGTTCATGCTGACGCAATTTCACATATAATGTCGCAAATTCTCCCACATCGCCCAGCAGACAGAGACGCACGCTGTGTCGCGACGTCCCCAGTGTGAACGCGGCCTAAGGCTGAGTCCTCTGTGCTGTTGAGTGCGCTGACCGCGCTGCGCTTGATAAGGTTGCTTCTGGCTATTTATATTTCTAAGTCCCTGCTCACGCGGAGCGCGCGGGCTCGTATGCTCTCCCAAGCGTGCTGCTTGGGGAGACAGCTCAGTTTGAGGTCTGAGCGCAGAGTAGGGTCACATGACCCTGCTCTGACCATTGGGAGAGAGAGGAGGGAAGGGGAGAGAGAGGAGGGAAAGGGGAGAGAGGAGGGAAAGGGGGAGAGGAGGGAAGGAAGAGAGGTGGGAAGGAAGAGAGAGAAGAGGGAAGGGGAGAGAGAGGAGGGAAGGGGATGAGAGAGGATTGAAGGGGGGAGAGAGGAGGGGAGGGGGGCGAGAGGAGGGAAGGAGGGAGAGGAGGGAAGGAAGAGAGGAGGGAAGGAAGAGAGGAGGGAAGGAAGAGAGGAGGGAAGGAAGAGAGGAGGGAAGGAAGAGAGGAGGGAAGGAAGAGAGGAGGGAAGCTAGAGAGGAGGGAAGGAAGAGAGGAGGGAAGGAAGAGAGGAGGGAAGGAAGAGAGGAGGGAAGGAAGAGAGGAGGGAAGGAAGAGAGGAGGGAAGGGGAGAGAGAGGAGGAAGGGGGAGAGAGAGGAGGAAGGGGGAGAGAGAAGAGGTAAGGGGATGAGAGAAGAGGGGAGGGGGGAGAGAGGAGGGAAAGGGGGGAGAGAGGAGGGAAGGGGGAGAGAGGAGGGAAGGGGGAGAGAGAGGAGGGAAGGGGGGAGAGAGACAGGAGGGAAGGGGGGAGAGAGACAGGATTGAAGGGGGGGAGAGAGAGGAGGGAAGGGGTGAGAGAGCGGAGGGAAGGGGGGAGAGAGAGGAGGGAAGGGGGGGAGAGGAGGGAAGGGAGAGAGAAGGGAAGGGGGAGAGAGAGGAGAGAAGGGGGAGAGAGAGGAGGGAAGGTATTCTGAAAGCCAGGGTCATATGTGAGATGATTTAGCCCAGATAGTGTCAACTCGGCCCTCTTTTCCAAGCACAACAAGTCTGTTTCTTTTCTTTATTTGTGGAAAGCAGGTAAAAAACAGGCACTTGTGTAGAGATGTAGGTGTTGGGATAATGTCTCTCTGTGGGTGCTTGGTAGTTAAAGGCAGATGAAAAAGATAATCCTACCAGTACAGGAGTTTACAGCAGAGTGCTCACTCATCCAGAGGTTATGGTGGAAAAGGAAGTGAGGGGCAAGGGTCACACTAAAGGTTCAGTGAGACTGCACTAACTGTCAGCAAGGACAGGGAGGAAAAATGGGAAAACCCATTACCTAGGAGGACTGGAGAGGCTGCAGTAGCAGTTCACTGATTACATGCCCAGAGGCAAGAAATGCAACATTGTTGCATATGACACAGGCACAGTATGTGTGTGCAAACTCCATGCAGCTGAAAATAAGACTGACAGGCAGAAGCTGCAAAGGAGAGAGGGGGGTGAATCAGAAATGCAGTTCTTGTTCCATGACAGAAGGGGAAGAGAGAAGAGGGAAGGGGGAGAGAGAAGAGGGAAGGGGATGAGAGAGGAGGGAAGGGGGAGAGAGAAGAGGGAAGGGGGAGAGAGAAGAGGGAAGGGGATGAGAGAAGAGGGAAGGGGATGAGAGAGGAGGGAAGGGGGTAGAGAGAGGAGGGAAGGGGGAGAGAGAGGCGGGAAGGGGGAGAGAGAGGAGAGAAGGGGGGGAGAGAGGAGGAAAGTTGGGGTGAGAGGAGGGAAGGGGAGAGGGAGGAGGGAAGGGGGAAAGAGAGGAGGGAAGGGGGCGAGAGAGGAAGAGGAGGGATGGGGGCAGAGAAAGCAAGGGGGGAGAGAAAGCAAGGAGGGAGAGGAAACAAGGGGGAAGAGAAACGAGAGAAGGGGAGAGAGTGGGGAAGGGAGAGAGAAGCGGAAAGGGAGAGAGGGGGGATAGAAGGAGGAAGGGAGAGAGAGGGGAGGGAGAGGGGGGGAAGAGAGGGGAGAAAGGGGGACGGGAAAGAGAGAGGGGAGAGGGGAGAGGGGAAGGGAGAGAGAAGGGGAAAGGAGAGAGGGCGGAGAGAGAAGGAGGAAGGGAGAGAGAGAGGGGGTAATGGAGAGAGAAGGGGGAGGGAGAGAGGGGGGATAGAGAGAAGGAAGAGAGTGGGGGGAGAGAGAAGTAGGAAGGGAGAGAGAGGTGAGGGAGAGGGGGAAGGAAGAGAGGGGAGAGAGGGGGAAGGGAGAGAGAGAGGGGAAGAGAGGGGAGAGAGAAGGGGGAGAGAGAGGGGGGAGGGAGAGAGGGGAAGAGAGAGAAGGAAGAGAGTGGGGGGAGAGAGAAGGAGGAAGGGAGAGAGAGAGGTGAGGGAGAGGGGGGAAGGGAGAGGGGGAAGGAGAGGGGGGAAGGGAGAGGGGGAAGGGAGAGGGGGAAGAGAGACAGGGGGGAGAGAAGGGGAAGAGAGGGGAGAGAGAGGGGGAAGGGAGAGAGAGGGGGGGGAATGGAGAGAAGGGGGAAGGGAGAGGGGGGAGAGAGAAGGAGGAAGGGAGAGAGAGGTGAGGGAGAGGGGGAAGGGAGAGGGGGAGAGAGGAGGGAAGGGGGGAGAGAGAGGAGGGAAGGGGGAGAGAGAGGAGGGAAGGGGGAGAGAGAGGAGGGAAGGGGGAGAGAGAGGAGGGAAGGGGGAGAGAGAGGAGGGAAGGGGGAGAGAGGGGGAGGGAGAGGAGGAAGAGAGGGGAGAGAGAAGGGGGAGATAGAGAGGAAAGGGAGATAGAGAGGGGAGAGAAGGGTGGAAGAGAGAAGGGGGAGAGAGAGGGGGAGGTCTGGAGAGAGGGTCGCAGGGGGGGGCGGCAGAGAGAGTGCGCAGGGGGGGCGTGAGAGCAGGGGGGCAGGAGAGAGAGAAGGGGGAGAGAGAGCAATGGGGGGGAGAGTGGAGGGAAGTGGGGGAGAGAAAGGGAAGGGGGAGAGAGAAGGGAAGGAGGGGGGGAAGGGAGGGAGAGGAGGAAGGGGGAGAGAAGAGGGAAGGGGAAGAGAGAGGAGGGAAGGAGGAGAGAGAGGAGGGAAGGGGAGAGAGAGGAGGGAAAGGGGAGGGAGGAGGGAAAGGGGGAGAAGAGGGAAGGAAGAGAGGAGGGAAGGAAGAGAGAGAAGAGGGAAGGGAGAGAGAAGAGGGAAGGGGAGAGAGAAGAGGGAAGGGGGAGAGAGAGGAGGGAAGGGGAAGAGAGGATGCAAGGGGGGAGAGGGAAGTGGATGAGAGAGGAGGGGAGGGGGAGAGAAGGGGAAGAGAGAGGAGGGAAGGGGGAGAGAGAGGAGGGAAGGGGGAGGGAAGGGGGGAGAGAGGAGGGATGGGGGAGAGAGAGGAGTGAAGGGGGAGAGAGAGGAGTGAAGGGGGAGAGAGAGGAGGGAAGGGGGGGAGAGGAGGGAAGGAAGAAAGAGGAGGGAAGGAAGAGAGAGGAGGGAAGGGGGAGAGAGAGGAGGGAAGGGAAAGAGAGAGGAGGGAAGGAAAGAGAGAGGAGGGAAGGGGATGAGAGAGGAGGGAAGGGGATGAGAGAGGAGGGAAGGGGGAGAGAGAGGAGGGAAGGGGGAGAGAGAGGAGGGAAGGGGGAGAGAGAGGAGGGAAGGGGGAGAGAGAGGAGGGAAGGGGGGAGAGGAGGGAAGGGGGGAGAGAGAGGGGAGAGAGGAGGAAGAAGGGAGAGAGAGGAGGGAAGAAGGGAGAGAGAGGAGGGAAGGGGGAGAGCGAGGAGGGAAGGGGGAGAGAGAGGATGCAAGGGGGGAGAGGGAACATGGAGAGAGAGGAGGGAAGGTGGGAGAGAGAGGAGGGAAGAAGGGAGAGAGAGGAGGGAGAAGGGAGAGAGTGGAGGGAAGGGGGAGAGAGAGGAGGGAAGGGGGAGAGTGAGGAGGAAAGGGGGAGAGAGAGGAGGAAGGGGGGGAGAGAGGTGGGAAGGGGAGTGAGAGGAGGGAAGGGGGGAAAGAGAGGAGGGAAGGGGGAGAGAGAGGAGGGAAGGGGGGAAAGAGAGGAGGGAAGGGGGGGAGAGGAGGGAGGGGGAGAGAGAGGAGGGAAGGGGGAAAGAGAGGAGGGAAAGGGAGAGAGAGGGCGGAAGGGCAGAGAGAGGCGGGAAGGGGAAGAGAGAGGAGGGAAAGGGGGAGAGAGAAGAGGGAAGGGGAGAGAGAGAGGAGGGAAGGGGGGAGAGAGAGGAGGGAAGGGGGGGAGTGAGGAGGGAGGGGAGAGAGAGAGGAGGGAAGGGGGGAGAGAGGAGGGAAGGGGGGAGTGAGGAGGGAAGGGGGAGACAGAGGAGGAAAGGGGGGAGAGAGAGGAGGGAAGGGGGAGAGAGGAGGGAAGGGGGGAGAGAGAAGGGAAGGGGGGAGAGAAACAAGAGAGAGGGGGGAAGGGAGAGAGAGGGGGGGTGAGAGAGAGCAGGGAGGGGGAGAGAGAGAGCAAGGGGGAGAGAGAGCAAGGGGGAGAGAGAGGAGGGAGGGGGAGGGAGAGGAGGGGGGAGAGATAAAATGGAGACACAGACACAGAGAGACACAGACACACACAGAGACACAAAGAGAGAGAGACACACACACAAGGCCATCTTAACGCATGGGCATGCTGGGCAGTTGCCCGGGGGCCCCACGAGCATAGGGGCCACATGCTAATCTATGCACAGACCAGAATTTAACACGAATTTTCCGATCACCCGCCTCAACATTCAAATCTCCCGCTAACTCGGTAGAAAGAGAAAAATTACGACTAAGGGGCTCATGCAGAGCATAGATAAGGAAATAGCGCCATCTTCTGGCGAAAAAACTAGCCAGAAATCCTTAAACTCGGGAGAAAATGGCGCGATTTTTAAAAGTGCTCTGAAAATTTTTCAGAGCTGTAAAACTCGCCAAACTTGTGGCGAGAACCTGAAACTCGCCATGCTAATATAGCGTTGTATTCCAGAAGCTCCGAATCACTGGAACACGCCAATATGTGCATTAGTATGGCGAGTTTCAAATAGCCAGGAAAAGTTGGCAATTTGCAGTTTTTTGCGGAAATTAGTTAACGACGTTCCCTGCATAACACCTTCACTAACGGCAAATCTGTGGCTATTTTACAGCCATTTTAAACTTTTTTAACGTTCCTCTCTGCATAAGCCCCTAAGTACCGGAAAGTTAGCAGCAGTGCACTGCTTTGCCTGGGGCCTATAATGCTGTTAAGACGGCCCTGCACACACAGAGACACACAGAGACACACAGAGACACACACACACAGAGATAACAAAGGGAGAATGGTAGGGAGTGATCTACTGAACCATACTAATTGTAATAATGAATAGTAATTAAACAAATACAATCGATAATTGTGAAATGGGTGCAAACTGTGAACTGAAAAGTGAATCAGTGAAAATGAAGAGTGCAAAATGATTGCACCCCAAAGAAAATTCACTTAGATGCACACCACTAATTTAAAAAAAGTAACTTTTATTATTATATACTTAAAACATATATTACCGAAAGTGTGTGTAATAAAAATAAAAATGAATTACATCAAATAACACATGCACCAAGATCTCCTCTCATGTATAAACACTCCTTATATACAATTGAAAATAGGGGTGATAGAGGTTAAATGGTGCAAACAGCCAGGGTGAGCCAAAAAAGCCCACCAAATCAGTAAATCGCTCGAATGATAAGTAAATGATACTAGCAGTTGGGATGGGACTATCCCTAAACATATGGATATCCCATAGGGGTTAGTTGTGCTCCCTATACTATCCTACAGTAGATGATAGATGCAAGTATACATGTAGTCCAGAACGTATTGGGTGCCCTTAGCGCAGTATCAATGCATAAGTAGCATACTGTCAATACCTAATGCATCAAATCAACCCTTCCCTCACTGCTAGAGTATAATAGTATATAAGGCTATCATGCTGATAAACTGACTGAGAGAACACTGTTTTAAAACTAGCCCCATAACGGAGGCTGATGACAACATCACGTGCCCCAACGCATGTTTCCCTCCAATTACGGAGCTTCGTCAGGGACAATTTTGCAGTGGAGGGGCAGACGGACCTTATTTATAACAAAACACAGAACCCCAGTAAGCACTTTTTGGGAACCCCTGAGCCCCCACAAAATATATGTATATGTGTCAAAATGGAGTGCTATTGAGCGTGGCATATGTATACAACAGACGACAGAGAAGCCCAATGCTACATCCAACATGACAGAAATACACAGTAAAATACTTATATATTCTCTTGAAGTAGGGTCATTTAGTTTAACCCTTTGGCCAAAGCGTTGTAAGCTTGCGAGCCACGTCAAGGCAGACACCTGTTCGCAAGTCCTAACACTACCAGATAAAATACTAATATACCTCTATTAGGATTAAAATTCTCATTTACCTCTATTAGGAGGGAGAAAGACCACAGTGGGTCTATATCCAGCAGAATGAGGCACTTGCAAACTAGGGAAGTGGGGAGGGGCGGGCTTAAAACCTGGGAAGGAGGAGCCACTAACCTCCACCAGCTGGAACAGCTGAGAATGGTTAACAAAACACAGAACCCCAGTAAGCTGTTTTTGGGAACCCCTGAGCCCCCACAAAATATATGTATATGTGTCAAAATGGAGTGCTATTGAGCGTGGCATATGTATACAACAGACGACAGAGAAGCCCAATGCTACATCCAACATGACAGAAATACACAGTAAAATACTTATATATTCTCTTGAAGTAGGGTCATTTAGTTTAACCCTTTGGCCAAAGCGTTGTAAGCTTGCGAGCCACGTCAAGGCAGACACCTGTTCGCAAGTCCTAACACTGCCAGATAAAATACTAATATACCTCTATTAGGATTAAAATTCTCATTTACCTCTATTAGGAGGGAGAAAAGACCACAGTGAGTCTATATCCAGCAGAATGAGGCACTTGCAAACTAGGGAAGTGGGGAGGGGCGGGCTTAAAACCTGGGAAGGAGGAGCCACTAACCTCCACCAGCTGGAACAGCTGAGAATGGGTTAACAAAACACAGAACCCCAGTAAGCTCTTTTTGGGAACCCCTGAGCCCCCACAAAATATATGTATATGTGTCAAAATGGAGTGCTATTGAGCGTGGGCATATGTATACAACAGACGACAGAGAAGCCCAATGCTACATCCAACATGACAGAAATACACAGTAAAATACTTATATATTCTCTTGAAGTAGGGTCATTTAGTTTAACCCTTTGGCCAAAGCGTTGTAAGCTTGCGAATATTTGCAAGACATTGGCACCTTTTATCTGATGTCGATTTGGCCAAGGTTATCGGCCCTAGACCAACCATTACAAGCAGACAGTCAAAAAATCTGCGAGATAAACTCGTTCATAGTCATCATGAGCGGGCTCAGGTAGAGACATGGCTGAGTCCCACTAAGGGGATGTATCGCTGCCAAGGTTACAAGGCATGTAAGCATGTCATTACAGCTAAGACTTTTGCAAATCATGACAATACACAGTATTTCAATGTGGACAGTTGTATTAACTGTAGGACAACAAATGTTATATACCTCATCTCCTGCAACTGTGGGAAGAGGTATGTAGGTAAGACTACAAGACAATTTCGTAGACGTATACTTGAACATGTTAACTCTGTCAAGCACTCTACCGAAACTCCGGTTGCAAGACACGTCACGCAGTTTCATAATGGAGACGTAAATAGCCTCAAGTTTATGGGCATTTACCAATTCAAATGCCCGGCGAGAGGTGGCAATATTGATCAGATGTTACTAAGGATTGAAGCAGAGTGGATCTATAAATGAAAGACCAGAAGCCCGAATGGGCTTAATGAAGGGTTTACTTTCACTCCGTTCATCTGATTCCATCATCGTGGATCTGTCTCTATTGTTCTACCTATTGTCCTGCTACTTTTCATTATTAGAGAGTATACTGACTGTTTCTGACGAATATTAGAGCTCTATTGCTTGCCACTATGTGAGCTATTCCACCACGGTATTGTTAAAATATAAAAAATATATTAAATATTTATCTTTGTATTATACCAAATTAGTGACTGTATTACCATTGTTATAAACCCTTTTTCCTGTGAGTATATTTAAGTGTGTAATTGACGCATACATGCAATTCATTGTGATGCCTTTTGATATTATAAAGGCTGTGCGTGTTCTTCATTTATTTACTGTATTTTATTATTATAGTTTCACTGATATTTGTTGACATATTGCGTTTTTTCAATTGAGGGCTGACAAATGTAATCATCTGAGTTTTTGTGCTGATGCTCAACTGTGCCTTTATCACTCTAGGTGACAGCTTATGTCTTCTCCTAAGAGATGATATAACATTAGGTATTATTCATGTAACGGACTTTCTGACCGGACTGACCCACCCAATCTCACATTGGCCCCTGTGGTCTATCCAGTCCCCATTACATGGTCGTGTCTGGTGGTGCACCTGTTGGCAACAGGACTCCTGAGTCTCCCGCATGATGTTGTGTGGGGAATGCCAACCCATACAGGCAGCTGAGGTAGTGTGCTAGAGTCCTACCTACATACAGTGCAGCGCCTCCACCTCATCAGGATCTCTGTGTCCGCAAGGAGATGGTTCTGATGAGGAACTCCTTCTTGGTGGTGCCTTCCGCTGTGGAGTAACTTCACACTCACACATTGGGATTTCTTTGATGAAGGGCATCTTTATTGTAGTTGGTATGGGCAAGCTGCCCCTCACAGCTAGCAGCTTAGCCGATCATTGTCTGTACTTTCCCTTCCAAAGGTCTGCCCTCCCAATGGAGTTGGATCACCTCTCCCCTCAGGGAGATCACCACCGGTGCCAGGTCCCTGGACACAGTGTAGGCCCGGCCAGCCTTGCTGCTGCTGGCCCTTGAGTTAGAACTGTGTCACTAGTTAACTCACTAGTGGACACCGTGGCCTTCTGCTCTGAACTCAGCCTTGTAGAACACACTTGCACACTAACTTTGGTCAGTGCTGTGCCTTATATACCTCAGGAACAGGCACATCTCTGATGTCACTAACGGTGGACTCAGATCATGTTACCACTCCCCTTGAATACATATGACACCTCACCAGGGTGTGAGGGCAAACCTCCATGATTGATGCTGGCAACCCTGTAACTTTACCAGGCTTACTGCCAGGATGAGAGAAAACTGTATGCCATTTTACAGCATGGCTACATTCAATATGTCTGTTTACACATGCGCAAACCGTTTTGCGGTATATATGTGTAGATTCAATCTAGGCATTCATGTAATGACAGTCTATCACCCCACACATGCGCAGCATGATGAATCATATGCAGGCAGCTTAAGACTCTATTAGCTCACGCATGCGCATTGAAGATTGGTTCGGGAGGTGCGCATGCGCAGTGGCCGAAAGGAGGTATGACTTGAAGTGTGGAGTCTATCATTCCACGCATGCGCAGGTACCGTAAAGGTTTCGTTCTGTTTGGCAATTGAATTATACATACTCCTAACGCTGGTCGTCTATTGAGGTAAAGGCATGATCAACTAGGTCATTCACACAGTTATTATATGATATATATGATGTTTGCAATTGATTGTGCATGCGCTTTTTGCGCATGCGCAATGACGGACTGTTTATGACGTCTCCATGGAGACGATAGGGTATAAATAAGGTCCGTCTGCCCTCCACTGCAAAATTGTCCCTGACGAAGCTCCGTAATTGGAGGGAACCGTGCATTGGGCACGTGATGTTGTCATCAGCCTCCGTTATGGGGCTGTTTTAAAACAGTGTTCTCCAGTCAGTTTATCAACATGATAGCCTTATATACTATTATACTCTAGCAGTGAGGGAAGGGTTCCTTTGATGCATTAGGTATTGACAATATGCTACTTATGCATTGATACTGCGCTAAGGGCACCCAAAACGTTCTGGACTATATGTATTCTTGCATCTATCATGTATTGTAGGATAGTTTAGGGAGCACCAACTAACCCCTATGGGATATCCATATGTTTAGGGATAGTCCCATCCCAAATGCTAGTATCATTTACTTGGGCTTTTTTTGGCTCACCGTGGCTGTTTGCACCATTTAACCTCTATCACCCTATTTTGTATATTGTACTAGCTGAGAGACCCGGCGTTGCCCGGAATGTAAATGCGTAATAGGTAGTATTATTTATAAATCGTGGAACAATAGGTGAGTATTTGTTGTAAAGGTTGGATAATAATATTGAAAAGAAAGATGGAAGAAAATGTAATACGATGTTGTATAAAAATGGTTTATTGTAACCACACCACAGTACAATGTATATTTTGGTGCCATAAGTGATGTAAAAATGTGAGGCGTGTGTCCTGCTAGGGTGTGAGGCGGCGGGTGGCGCGTGGGTTGTGAGTGCTGTCTGCAAGTGGGGGTCCTGCTAGGGTGTGAGGCGGCGGGTGGTGCGTGGGTGGTGCGTGGGTTGTGAGTGCTGTCTGTGAGTGTGGGTCCTGAGGGGAGGCGGTGGGAAGGGGGGGGAGGCGGTGGGAAGGGGGGGGAGGCGGTGGGAAGGAGGGGAGGTGGTGGGAAGGGGAGGGGGGGAGGCGGTGGGAAGGGGGGGGAGGCGGTGGGAAGGGGGGGAGGCGGTGGGAAGGGGAGGGGGGGAGGCGGTGGGAAGGGGGGAGGCGGTGGGAAGGGGGGGGAGGCGGTGGGAAGGGGGGCTGGGAGGCGGTGGGAAGGGGGGGTGGGAGGCGGTGGGAAGGGGGGAGGCGGTGGGAAGGGGGGGAGGCGGTGGGAGGCGGTGGGAAGGGGGGGAAGGGGGGGAGGCGGTGGGAAGGGGGGGAAGGGGGGGAGGCGGTGGGAAGAGGGAGGGGAGGCGGTGGGAGGGGGGGGGGGCGGTGGGAAGGGGGGGAGGCGGTGGGAAGGGGGGGAGGCGGTGGGAAGGGGTGGGGGAGGCGAAGGGGGGGTGGAGGGGAGGTGAAGGGGGGGTGGAGGGGAGGCGAAGGGGGGGGGGGGGTGGAGGGGAGGCAAAGGGGGGGTGGAGGGGAGGCGAAGGGGGGGGTGGAGGGGAGGCGAAGGGGGGGGGTGGAGGGGAGGTGAAGGGGGGGTGGAGGGGGGGTGGAGGGGAGGTGAAGAGGGGGGGGGTGGAGGGGAGGTGAAGGGGGGGGGGTGGAGGGGAGGTGAAGGGGGGGAGGTGAATGGGGAGGTGGAGGGGAGGTGAAGAGGGGGGGTGGAGGGGGGGTGGAGGGGAGATGAAGGGGGGGAGGTAAATGGGGAGGTGAAGGGGGGGTGGAGGGGAGGTGAAGGGGGGTGGAAGGGAGGAGAAGGGGGGTGGAAGGGAGGAGAAGTGGAGTGAGGGGAGGTGAAAGGGGGTGAGGGGAGGTGAACGGGGGTGAGGGGTGGGTGAGGGGAGGTGAAGGCTGCTCACTCACCCGTCCGGCAGGTCCCACGTGGATCTGAGGTGGGAGGCAGCGTGTTGTGGCCGCTCCCCCGCTGTGTCCCGGGCGCTCGCTCGCTCCCCCGCTGACTGTAGCGGCGCCGGGGGGGGGTATCGGGGAGACACTGACACTGGAGGGGAGGGGGGGTGGAGGGGAGGTGAAGGGGGGTATGGAGGGGAGGTGAAGGGGTGGTGGAGGGGAGGTGAAGGGGGGGTGGAGGGGAGGTGAAGGGGGTTGGAAGGGAGGTGAAGGCCGCTCACTCACCCATCCGGCAGGTCCCACGTGGATCTGAGGCGGGAGGCAGCGTGTTGTGGCCGCTCCCCCGCTGTGTCCCGGGCGCCGCCATCTTGGGTACTCGGCGCCGCGAGGCAGCCTGCCTGGCCACTGGCTGTTCCCCCGCCCGGGAAGGGTTGAGTTGTAGCGCCGGGGAGGGGGGGCATGTATATGTGTGGGGGGGGAGAGGTGGGAGATATAGAAGGGGGGTCTCGCACGGCCGCTGACACTGGGTGGGGGGGGGTGCTGAAGGGGTAATAATAGTGTGTGTGTGTCCCGCTGACTGTAGCGGCGCCGGGGGAGGGGGGGGGCGGGGTGAAAGCGCGGGAGACACGGGGAGAGGAGGAGGTGTGTGTGTGTGTGTGTGTGATGTGTCCTTTGGCCCGTCACTCCGCCTCAGGCCAATGAGAGGTGTGCGGGGGCGGGCGGGCCACGGGACCAATGAGATTGCCGCTAGGGACGCAGACATACAGTGCTTTCAGAAATATATAGTAGATATAGGAGTGTTTATACATGAGAGGAGATCTTGGTGCATGTGTTATTTGATTTAACTCATTTTTATTTTTATTACACACACTTTCGGTAATATATGTTTTAAGTATATAATAATAAAAGTTACTTTTTTAAAATTAGTGCATCTAAGTGAATTTTCTTTGGGGTGCAATCATTTTGCACTCTTCATTTTCACTCACACACAGAGATAGACATACATACAGACAGCTCCATCCAGCCAATGACACACCCCCTCCTGTAATAGCCACGCCCCCCACTCCTGCTCTAAACATATTGCAGGGCAGCCGAGTGCTCATGCTTGGAGAGTTGGTGACGTCACAGCTTGTAAGCATGAGCGAGCTCAGCGGCAGCGTGGCCACAGCCTCAGCTTGTTCCACTCTGACAGGAAAGTGTGCTCTCTCTTTTCCTTCAGCAGACACAGTGAGTAGACACTTCTTCCACTGCTCCCTCAGTAAGGAATTCCTTTTTACCTTCCCCTCAGAGAAGCACTTCCCCATAGCAGGACTCCTTCCCCTCATAGGTCATCCTCCTGACAAGAGAAATCTGGTAGCACAGTCCACATATAAGAACTTTTATATTTCTGTTGACTCCCCTCAATAAAGTTAAAGAAAATATAAGGACTGTGTGTGCTTTAAAAGGGGACGAGTTAAGCTACATGGACTTACTCACATGCTAAAAGTGAGCCTGGGTCCAGAATATAGGGAGAGGGGAAGGGGAGTATGATAGAAACTTTCAAATACATGTGGCCAGTTATTCCCGAGTGACCCCCTTGGTTCCCCGTTTACCTTCGTCATAGCGGGGGAACCGCCGCTGCATACAGGAAGGGACCGGGTGCATCGGAGTGGCGAGCGCCTCGCCAGAGTTCTGTGGGGAGCGAGTGCCGAGGGCGCCTCCATGTTGGATGGTGCGCACAAGCGCAATACAAGTTGCGCATGCGCAGGAGCATCAGAGGGCCGACGGCTATTGCAGACGCACAAACAAGCGCAGGGGGGTGCTAGATAGTGGCAGCCAATAGGATATGCTCCGCATGGGGACTACAAGCCCCAGCATGCACAGGGGCAGTCGGTCAGGTACAGGGAACCATCCAATAGGGCTGCAGCAATCCCCTGCTCCCTGATATTGTTACTTTTTGCATGCTGGGACCACGTTAGTTGATGCTGGGACACAGGTAGGGGAGCGTGTATGTGCCGGGCAACTGTGGTCCCTACACTAGGCCAGCAACACCCTTTAGGCCCCAACTCACCTACTAGTATTGTGGCAGCTACAGGGACTGGCCCCTTAGGTAGGGACATGGCCCCCATAGCTGATTAGATGCGGGGACACAGCTACATCGCTGCAGGGCCTGTGGAGAGTGGTCTGGGCTCAGATCACTTGGCAAGATACTAAGACTGTGTGTAAGTGGGACACTCCAGCGGGATACCATCCACGCGGAGGAGGACCAACTACAGAAGCATCGCTGGATCGGCGGATCCTGTACAGCTACCCATCAGCGCGCCCGGGTGCTGGAGCACTCGGCAGGTACCTATATCGTTAAGTGCACCAACAAAGTACACACACCATAGTGACAGCGCAGACCACATACAAGGGTGGGGTTGTTACTCTTGTGGACACCAGGGTGGTTGGGTGCCCGAGGGCCCCTCAGGTACAGTGGACACGGTGTGGGTAACACAGTGGTGGGATAAGGCCCTGCGAGGCGAAGGGGTAGCTGTAACCAGTAGTATTATTATTATTATCCGCTTCACACTGTCTAATTACATGTTCTCTAGTAAAGGTTATTATTATCGTATACTGTGTGTGGATATCAATATTGTGGTTCCTGTGAGGGGCTACTCCCACTACATTGGGATCCCTCCCAGGCGGAGGCGCTGTACCAAGTTGTATTATTGTATCACCCCGGGCTCCCCGTGGCGGAGGGTTGGGATCTCCGTGAGCCAACTGATAAAGCCAGCACCCAAAGACTCTTTACCCTAGGGGGAAAGAGGGCGACATACATAAAAGGTTTCGGGAAGGTGCAGGAGGGAAGCCTATTTCAGAGAAAGAGGAGTTTAAGAACAAGAGGTTATGCTGTGACGCTGGAGGGTGGCAGGGTAAGGGGAAAAGTACCAGCAGCTATAGACAGTCTGGGTGAAATGTTACCTTTGTTTGTACCGGTGTTAAAAAAGCAGTATCCAGGTCTCTGATGCATCTTGCTTGTGTAGCACCCTGTGGGAATACTTCTTAATGGCGCTAGAGGGTCAACTGCAGGTATAGCTACAGTGTATCTCCTCTATCCATCACATGGGGTAGGATGACTAGGCAGAAACTAGCCACACTATCACCTTCAAGAAGGTTCCTAGTGATGCCATGAAAGTAAGGATACTAAACGCATTAACGTACGCAATGGGACCGGAGCATGTATGTAAATAGAAAATGTACTTGTGAAGCACTACCCTTTTCCCACTTTTTCCCACTTATTGATGCATGTACTGAACTGCAAACGTCATATACGTGCATAACTGATGTAAATAACGCATGTGTAACAGGGTCTATAGTCTCCCCGCTTGCGCACAGCTTCGGTACAGGTAGGGAGCCGGTATTGCTGTTCAGGACGTGCTGACAATAACTGGCAAAAGCTGATAAAATGGCCTGCATGTTTGGAGGTCGTTTCTTGCGTACATATATCACTTAGTTCAGGGAAAAGTTCAGGCAGACAAGATGGAGATTGGAGGCTTGGAGATTCTGGCCGTTCCCTTTCAGGGTGATAGGGTGTAACTCCTCATGAGAGAGGGCACCCTACCCAGGGATCCCAGTGGAGGTGGGAACAAGCATCATCCAAGCAATGGAGTGCCATATACCATGACAAGAAGTGCAAGAGATGTGCCTCTTTGGGGGATGCTGCCTGAGCACCCCAAGGAAGAAGTTTATATGTTGCTTCTATGAATAAAGTTAAGAAAAGTTCCTGGCGCCTTTTTATTATTTAATTACTGTACTAGACTGCACAAATGACAGCACCCTGAGAAAAAGGTAACAGACATTCAGCATCCC
Source organism: Ascaphus truei (assembly GCF_040206685.1). NCBI lineage: Eukaryota > Metazoa > Chordata > Amphibia > Anura > Ascaphidae > Ascaphus > Ascaphus truei. The sequence continues at coordinate 425,995,412 of NC_134485.1, read as the reverse complement.
CTTGGGTGACAGACACATGGGTGTGACACTCTTCTGTTGACTGGGGGACGAGGTGTTACACTTGCAATTCACCAATGTAGGTATCACTTTAATTAATTGCCGAACACATTTTTAATTTACTGTCTATGATCTTACTCCAGTATCACCAGAACTGTATGTGTGTCCAGCAAATCTAGGGCATCGTGCAGTACAGTCCAATAGAAATTATCGGCAGGGTTCTGAACTCGCCATTTTTTTTGCCGTGTTGCTCTCGCTGTATGCAGAAAGGCCCGAATACCAGTGAGAACAACATTTCCAAACATGGTGAGTTGATGGCGGCGATAGGACCTGCCCTCCGAGAAGGGCTCACCCGGCGATTTATTTCTGCTGCAGAGAGAGATCCGCCTCTCTCTGTGAAAATCTCGCCAGAAATAAAAATATTTTAACATTTAAATGTTATTACTTGTGCATTGTAGCAGGGGGTCTCCGGAGCAGAACCGCGTTGGTTTCAGGTCCGGTGACACCTGCTTCCCGAGATACAGGCCCCGTTATGGGGTGCCGGTATCTCATTTGCATTGAATTGTCCCGATCACATGACGCGAGACATTTCCATGCATAGGAGATACCAGCACCCCATAATGGGGCCTGTATCTCGGGAAGCAGGGGGTCCCCGGACCTGAAACCAACGCGGTTCTACTCCGGAGACCCCCTGCTCATCTACATTAGTCATGACATTTAAATGTAAAAATATTTAGTAAGCACCAATACACAACCCACCCCCCGTGCCCCCCCATAAAACCCTGATTTTTTTTTTACACACACAATTAATACCCCAGGCCGTTGGGGTCCCCGGTGGTCCCTACGGGTGTCCGCAGGACCAACAGTGCACCACGGGGATACCCACGGGTGTCTGGGGGCCTCCAGGTGGTCCCCGCTAGGCTCTGTGGGCCTCCAGGTGGTCCCTGCGAGTGTTCTTGGGCCAAAACGGGGTCTATGGGTGGTCACTGCGGGTGTCTGGGGGTCCCCGGGTCATCCACATGCTTTGTTGGTTAATGGTTGAATTAATTCCTTGTTGTGTTGGTTAGTGCTTGTATTAATTGTATTTGTTGGCTAGTGTTTTAATTTATTGAATTGTGGTGTTTAGGTGTTTTGGAATGTTATATTATTGTGTATTTTGTGCATTAATGTATTGTGATTAGGTGTCCATTGAGTGTTATAGTAGCTTATCATGCCCATATTATTATATAGGTATGAGGTACCACTATACCACTCAATGGGTACAGGGTGGGTATAGTGGGTCCAGGGTGGATGGTTAGGCCTCCTGGGTGGGTAGCGGGGCAAGGTGGGTTAACCCCTTTATTACTATAGCGGTTATTAACCGCTAAGGTGATTAAGGGGCTAGCGGACATTAGAATGTATTCTGCTACGTATTTTTTCAGAGGACAGGGACCTGCAGTAAGCGGATGACAATGCCCTTCACATTGGCAGGGGTAAGTAGAACGATTTGTATTTACTTTATTTATGCTGCATGGCTAATGTTGTGATTAATAATGGGCAAATAATCTATTATCCTATCTGGATAATAGTTATTTTGCCCATTACTGTACAGAATTTGTTTGCTGGGGGTGGGGGCGGAGGGGGTGTATTAATTTAAATGTAGGCCATGTTTAATATACAGGGTTGGTACCGCAGGCCTGCGGGGACCACACGAGGACCCCCGGACGCCCACGGGGACCACCTCAGGACCCACGGGGGACACCTTCAGGGAAGAACCAGGGGCCCCACAGCTGTGCGGGCCCCGGGACCCGCAGACACCACCCGAGGGCCCCCCAGACACTCATGGGAACCACCCGAGGGCCCCCAGACACCCGTGGGGATGACCCGGGGACCCGCAGACAGTGGTGGTGACCACCTGTGGACTGTGGACCCCGTTGGGGGCCCACGGACACCTGCGCGGGACCACCTAGAGGCCCATGGAGCCTAGCGGGGACCACCCAGAGCCCCAAGACATCCATGGGTAACCCCCGGGGTACACTGTGGGACCTGTGGACACTTGTCGGGACCACCAGGGACCCCTGCCGGCCTGTGGTATTGTGTGTGTAAAATCATGGTGTTACAGTATGTTGGGGCACCGGGGTGGGTTGTGTATTGGTGTTTATTAGATATTGTAATGGATTATTGGGGGCCTAGGAGGTGGGAAGTGGGCCTGTTGTGTGTGTGTATGTATTTTTTTGTATTGTGGGTAGCGGGGTGCGTGAAGGGGGTATTATCCCCAATGATGGGTGTTTAGCGGTATTAACCGCTACGGTAATGAAGGGGTTAAGTCCACCCGCTACCCCTTCCCCCCCCCCGCAAGGCCTAGACACCCACCAAGGGCCAAAAAACACCCTAACCCACCACCGCTACCCATAATAAGCCTGGCACGGCTGTTTAACCCCTTCATTGCCTTAGTGGTTAGCCACTAAGGTAATGAAGTTGCCTGTAAATGCCTTTTTCATGCATCTGATTCATGCCGGGGGTCTCCGGTGCAGATATTAATGGGTATCAGCTCCGGAGACCCCCGGTATCAATCCGATGCAGGAAACATGCATTTTATTTTCTTAATGCCGTCTCGCCGCTAATCGCTAGCTTCTCCCCACCTTCTTGCCAACTTTATGTGGCGGGACGATTTGGAGAGGAAATCGCAATTCTAAAGTGGCGATCAGCCGCGATCAGCTGATCGGGGCTTATAAAATTGATCGTGTTTGAAAAACTGTCCATCAGTGCCGAAAAGTGGCTTATCGCCCCGCGTTTGGCGATTTTATTTATTTATTCTTCCCGGGGGGGGGGGGGGGGGGGTAAAACAGCGATTTTTGCTCTTATTGCCAGCTTATCGGGGCTTACTGAATCGTAGTAGGCTGTTTTGGCGATAAGCTGGCGATAAGTGGCGTATCGCTGCTTACTGCATGAGGCCCAGAGTGTCATTCAACAGTAATACTTATTTTCAACCAGAAGAGGGCACTTGAAGACTTATTTTTAGGTACCACTGTGCTAATTGTTGGTCAACTTCCTGTTTTAGGTTAAAGAAGCAATCCTAGCACCTTTTTTGAGATATTGTTTTAGAAATCAGGGTTGAAGCAGGGAGTCCCCGCAGCTGAACCCAATTGATTTAATCTCCGGGGAACCCATGATTCCGGAGATACAAGATTAAAGCTCCAGCGTCCAAACCTGATGACATGATGACACCGGAAGGGTTGTGACTTCCGCAGGAAAAGAAGTACCGGCCAGTACGTCCAAGATGGACGCCTCCGCGGGAACCAGCTGGGCTGATGCATCTTCATCTTTCTGCTGGGCTGATGCAGTCTCGTGGATCTCCCGGCCGGGATCAGGCACCTCCGACGCCTCGCGGTGATCAGCCGCTGACGTCTTCCGCTCGGGTGGGGTCACCTCAAATGTCATCAAGGACGGTTGGCGGATGGCCGTTTTTCACCACTCTGGAGATGATGTTGCAACACACGGCAGGAGTACCGCGATGGAGCCTCCAGCCTCAATTGCAGCCAGCACAGAGTCTGGTACTTGAGTCAGCAACTTCCAACAGGGCGCCACACTCATCAGCGGGGACACAGGTGATGGTTCAGTTGGCAGTTGAGAAGAAGAGGACCGCAGGGACTTTACCATATAGCTACTCGCAGTCTGTAAGTGGTGGTCCTACTTGAGGAATGGTTACTTTTGACGCGTCTGGGACCATGCCAGTCGGAGCTGCGACAAGGAAGGGGTAGGTTGTGTGTGGAGGTGTCTGTGCCACCTGCTCTAGGCCAGATACCCCCTGTTATGCCCGAGCTAGGCCCCAACTCCCACATAGCTTGTGGTTGCTATAGGGACTTGCCCTTAGACAGGGACACTGCTCCGCCTAGTACTATCTGTTTCAGGGACACAGTGAGACGCCACACAGTTACTGTGGTCCAGAGCCAGACCATAGAGACAAAGCTAGGATGCGGCTGCGTTGGCCGTATGTGATCTGGGACCAGATCACCCATCTATACAGAGACTCTCTTTATGGTGGGACAGTCCATGCGGGATCCACCCAACGTAGAGGTGGAGGCTTCGCGGTTCAGCACTTCGGATCCGTGGATCCCATCTTCATCAGCGCACCCAGGTGTGGACACACCCGGCAGGTACCCAACTCACCAGTGCACCAACTCAACACTTTAGTGGGTGGGTTTGCTCTTAGGGGACACTGGGATGGTCCGGTGCCTGGAGCACCTCAGTACATTAGGGCAAACCCCATCGGGTTGTGGACACGGTGTTTGGGAGGCACGGTGAGGGGTTATGGCCCTGCGAGGTCTATGAGGGTGTATATTATTCTCAGTATTGGTTCTAAGAGGTGTATAGTAAAACTGTTATGCTTTACACGTGTGCATTTTTTTATTGTCATGTAACGGGGTTCATTCCACACAGTGGAATGCTGTACAGGTGGAGGCGCTACCGAACACCAACTCAGGTGCAACCCAGGCTCCAGGCAACGGAGGCTCAGGTTTCCTGTGAGCCACAGGTATCACACCGCACCACATACACCGTAGCCACACATCTTCCAGGGGGTGAGGGAAAGTGCACTATATTAGATTACCAATTTTGGTGATTTTTCAGGTGACATTTTTTTTGTAACAATTTTCTAAAAAAAAAATCTATTTTAGTGCAGTACAGCTTGAAAAAGATATGTTAAAAAAAAGAAGAAATTCCATATTTAAATGATGTGTCTTTCATCTCCCTTTTGTCCTTAACAAAGAAGGATCCCCCACAGACAGTTAAAAATACTTTTCTTTTACAAATTGTCTTTAATTGTCCTTTTTTCCTAATTTTTTCCCTTTTTCTAACGGTCTAGAAACAACAGATTTACATGGCCCCTCTCTAGAGCAGCGGTGTGCAAACTGGGGGGCGCAGGATTTTTCTGGGGGTCGCGGGCGGTTGCAGAGGCCCCGCGCTCTTCCCTGAGGCATCTAAATTAAATGACGGGGCCGCGTGAGGTCTCTGCAACTTCTAGTCCCATCGCCACGACAACGCGGTATCAATTGACGCTGCGGGGTCATGTGATGTGACGCATCATCATGGAAACGCCTCATTTGACGCTAGGTCACTGGGGAGCGGGGGCGCAGTCCCTGGAGCCGGCACACAGGGGGGGCGCAGCAAAAAAACTTTGTGCACCCCTGCACTAGAGGACACAGGATAATCCGATATTCCCCCGGGTACATCATCATCAAACCCACCCCATACAATATTGTCCTGTTCAGGTTTTGAGGCAATATCAGTGTCCTGGGCATGATCGGTTTTGACACAAAGCCCAGAAATATGTCCCATTGTCTTGGGTACTTTGCGCCGAGCTCGGCCAATTACCGCAAGTACCTTGTGGGCAGTTAAGTTCTCAGTCGCCCGTCGCTCCCAGGCCTTGCCACGAGCACGGTACTGCAGCAAAAATGGGTCGTCACGCCTTCACTCACCGGATCAGAGGTTACAGCTTCCATATCCGCCCTGGGGCCGAATCCTTAATGAAACCCTTCCGGATGCACCGGAAGAGTTGTGGCTTCCGCAGGTGTCATGGAACAAGAATCACATCTCTGTTTCACCCCCCCCCCTTTCCTTTGCAGCTTCTGCTTGTCAGTTTCTCATTCCCAGCTGCATGTATTTTGCTCTGTACACACACACAGTGCCCCTGTGTTAGACACAATGTTGCAATCCCTGTCTCTGCGGTATGCCAGTGAGTTGCTACAGCAACCTCACCTTTCAATCAGAATGGGCTAGTCTGCTCTCTCCCCCTCTGCCTTGCTGACAGATGGTCTGTCCCCAGGCTATCTTGTTACCCAGAATACACTGGCACTTTCTTTTCATATTCAACACTGACTGAGTGAGTACGTTCCTATTTACTCTCTACTGGCAAGGCCTCATCCTTTTCACCTGCTCTTAACTACAAAGCATCCATAGAGAAGCACTCTCCCAACACAACATTACACCCACAAGTGCCTGTATTTACTGCTGCTTTTCTAATAAAGTGAAGAAAATATAACAGGACTTGGTGTGCTTTGAAAAGAGGGCTGAGTTGAACCTATCTGGGCTATTCATACCAACATGACTCTGGCCTCAGAATAGTGAAAAGGAAGACTGTGTATCTTGGAGATTCACATACAGGAGCTGCTACTTATAGACTTTATGCTAACACAGAGCAGTCTCTGCAGACTGACAAGCAGCAGCCTTACTAACAACAATCAGCTTGCACTGCACACAGCCTGCAAACAACCTTGCACACAAGGCAGCAGCTTTGCAGACAGACAGTGCATCTTACACAAACTTGATTGTCTTTTCTCTGTTTGAGTTCACGCTCTGCACAGCTCCATACCCCTGCGCACGTCCCCACGGCTAGCGCCATCAAGGGCCACGCTACCGGACACCCGCCAGGACACGGGTCAGAGCCACCGGACACCTGTGAGTACAGCTAACCCTACGCTGAATGCTGCAGGACACCGCTCGGCATCATCTGAGACAGTCGCCCATCGCTGACGCAGGTAAAAGACCGCACGCCACATGCACTGGCTAAAGGCCTACACACATCTACTGCATGGCAGAACTCAGATCCTCACCAGACATCACGCAGGAGAGTGACCACCCAGACACAGAGACCACCGCACAAATGCAAAAGGCGCAGGCAGACGCAAGGCCTAAACGGACAGTCACACTGACACAAAAGGCCCGCGAAAAATATGAGAATGACATGGAAGCGCACCGCGCTAAACTAGAGTTGGCCTGGGAAACAACCACGCTTGGCATACGCAATGTCGCCGGCACTGGCAATTCTGCAACAGCTCGAGCAGGCAATAACTCAATTAAAGATAGATCACTCATGCTACCAAGGGCTGTCAGAGGCATACGTCACTTACTTGGCCAGGGCTAACACCGGCGAAAGCCTTCAAGAAAGGGACTTACAGCACAATATTGACTTGACACGTGCCAGCCGCGTGCGAACCACCATCGCAGATGCCCAAAGCGAGAGAAAAGAGCTCCTCCTGGAGACCGCATCACAGCGCTCCAGCGCAACCAGGCACTCGTCAAGGTCAGCAAGATCAGCGCAATTTAACGTGTCTAGTGCAAGCGCAAACGCTATCAAGGCCCGAGCCACCGCAGAGGCCGCACGTGCCAGGGCTGAATATGGTCGGACAGAGGCAGCCGTAAGGGCAGAAAGAGCGCGCATAGAAGAGGAGGAGCAGAATGCCGCCGCCGCTGCCACCGCCGCCGCTGCCACCACCGCCGCTGCCAATGCCGCCGCTGCCAATGCCGCCGTCGCTGCCACCGCCAGTGCCGCTGCCAATGACGCCGCCAGTGCCGCCGCTGCCAGTGCCGCCGCCAGTGCCGCCGCTGCTCATAGAAAGGCCGAACTGGACGCGGATCTAGAAGCTCTAAGCAAAGCAGAGGACGCCGCTGCCGCCTTAGCCCAAGCCGAAGTCTTAGAAGCAGCTGCGTAACAGGACGGCGGGGAGCAACCGTACAGACAGATCGCCTCAGAGGATCCAGTCCAATGCACTGAAGACTACGTGAGGAGCCTCTTCAGCATAAACACCAGCGCACCATCTCAACACGAGGGGAGTAACTCCACAGACACCGAAGACTTGCTAGGTCCACGAGGAGAAGACGCTGCTCCTTCAATGGTACATGCTGCCTGGGATAGCCACAGCCGCAACAGTGATCCATACGCCAGCGCGCACATGGATGCACCACAACAGGCTCGCAATCCAGGTACAGCCACACGGGAGAACACAGCCCCTCACACTGACCAGCAGTCATCACGCGTCCACGCCAAGGAAGAGGCGACCGCACGGACCCTCCCAGCAACTACTTCAGAACGTGACCAACACGCCGATGCCTCAGGCCTGACAGACATAGCCAAATACATGATCCGGCGTGACCTGCTGCAAACAGGACTCACCAAATTTGACGACTGTCCTGAGAACTACCGGACGTGGAAGTTCACGTTCAAGGACGCAATCAACAGCCTGGGCTTCTCAGCAAGGGAAGAGCTCAACCTGCTATCCAAACGGCTGGGAAACGAATCCAGGGAGCACGCGAAGAGACTTCGGACGGCAAACGCGAACCACCCCCAAGTAGGTCTTGACCTAGTGTGGGAAAGGCTAGAAGAGTGCTACGGTAGCCCTGAAGCAGTCGAGGATTCGCTCTTCAAAAGAGTCGACAGCTTTCCCAAGATCACAGCTAGAGACTACTCGAAGTTACGAGAGCTCGGTGACTTGCTGCAAGAGCTGGAGTTTGCAAGAAAAGACCATTCCCTAACAGGTCTCAACGTCCTAGACTCAGCTCGTGGAGTGAGACCCATCTTGGAGAAGCTACCCTTCAACCTCCAAGAAAGGTGGATTTCAAAAGGCTCCAAATACAAAAGGGAGAAGCAAGTCGCCTTCCCCCCATTCTCATTCTTCTTGAGCTTCATCCGTGAAGCGGCAAGGACAAGGAATGGTCCCAGTTTCATCTTGGGTGCGCAAACCACACACAGTGCAAGCAGCCTGAGGAATGAAAGACCAGTGGCGATATACGGTAACACTCAAACACCCATCTCGGTCCACAGGACGGACGTGTCTCCCACGACCCAAACTACTACAGATCAGTCGGTCACCGGAAACGAGGAACCAAGGGACCCAAACAGGGAATGTCCCATACACAAGAAGCCACACCCACTTAACAGGTGCTTTGGGTTCAGGATGAAGTCCCTAGAGGAACGCAAGAGGTTACTCGGAGAATTCAGAGTTTGCTTCAGGAGCTGCGGTTCCACGACTCACCTAGCCAGAGACTGTAAAGAAGAAATCAAATGTGCAGTGTGCAAAAGTGACAAGCACGTAACATCTTTACATCCAGAGGCGCTGACACTCCACCAACTCAACAACTCATCCTCCGTAGCGGAGCATGGCGGGGAGGAAGGAGAGCCAACATCTGTCACGTCTCAGCGCACCGAGGATTGCGGAAAAGGAAGTGACAAAATGTCGTGCTCCAAAATATGCCTTGTCGCAGTGCACCCCCAGGGACAACCTGAGAAGGCTATTCGGATGTATGCAATCCTCGACTATCAAAGCAACAGATCATTGGCGAAGTCGGAGTTCTTCAACTTATTCAACTGACAAGACTATGCCTCACCCTACACCCTCAGAACCTGTGCAGGGTCAACTGAGACAACAGGGAGAAGAGCAAGCGGTTACGTCATACGTTCAGTGGATAACAGAGTGAAGATAGCTCTCCCCACACTCATCGAGTGCAACCACATGGCCACAAACAGGGACGAGATTCCCACACCAGACGTGGCACGCCATCACCCTGTAAGGAATCCGCTCCTGGGTTTTGCTGAAACCTTGTCCTTACAGAACCTATAGGAAAAAACCTGGCGCTTACCTTAAGCTTAATATATGAGGTGTGCTTACAATGTGGCAGTAAGTTAGACCACGGCTCTATGACAGATGCTTTGAGCCAGCATGGAGTTCCCCTCTGCTGCAACCCCAGGGAAGGGTTAATCCGGAACCCTTTTAAAGATATAGAGACATACAAGCAATGGGGGAGCGTGGGATTAGAAAAACATTTGACAATAAAAAACAATAAAATACAATAAAATTAATGTGGTTACAACAATATTGCTGGGGGTTGGTGAAAATATTAAATACACTTACACGGCCATGTGCAAGCGGACACGGTAATGTGGTTTCTTTAAGCAATTCCAGTCACTCCCAACAACAGGTAATGGTGGTTTAGAGGGTTTTGAAATAAATATATAAATATATCTGTACTCACACGGCCATGTGTGAGTCCTTGCAGGAAATTGGTAACTTTGGGGTTAAATTAACCCATCTGCATCTCCCCCCAGTGTAGACTCTTCTTTGTTTGCAACCAACGTGGGATTCTAACTCCAGTCTTGGGCATCAGATGGGGACTCTCCCCAGTGGTGGTAGTAGGGGGGGGAGTAGGTAGAGAAAGTGAGGCACGTTGTCAGTGGGGTTTAAAACACATTTATTAGTTTTAAAAGCAATTGGTACAACAAGACTCACATACATACATAGTGGTTGGACCCCTGGCCTCCTCGTGCAGTCCAGGATACAGTTTAAGCAGCCGTTATTGCCAATCACGCGTCCGTGATGCAGGAGGAAAAAAAAAAAAAAAACTTTTTCTCCTTATCTGCAATGGCTGCCTGGTTGATCCGGCTACGGGAGCCACGTTGGGCCAAATTCAGCAGGAACTTTAGAGCTACGCGTTTCGTCGAATCATCGACTTCCTCAGGCTCATGAGTTAGAATCCCACGTTGGTTGCAAACAAAGAAGAGTCTACACTGGGGGGAGATGCAGATGGGTTAATTTAACCCCAAAGTTACCAATTTCCTGCAAGGACTCACACATGGCCGTGTGAGTACAGATATATTTATATATTTATTTCAAAACCCTCTAAACCACCATTACCTGTTGTTGGGAGTGACTGGAATTGCTTAAAGAAACCACCTTACAGAACCTTGCAGCTTCTAGGAAACTCTCCCTTGAACCTGCAATCAAGAATCACCTGCTTCTGCTGCCTCCTATGCAGCTCTGTCTCATTGGCTGTCTGTTCTATTTAACTCCTGCCCCGTCCTCCAGGAAGTTGCTGAACATAGACTTTCTCTAGTATCTGTGTTTTCCACAGACTGTGTTTGGCCGCCTGGCATTCTTGTCATAGTTCTCCGTTACTGGCAGACTCCGCCGCGTGGCCGTGGTTACACGGAAGCCTCAGTGTTTCATGTCCTGTCTGCAGTACCTGTTCCCTGCTTCCAGTCCTGCAGAGGCCTGCATCGGTGCTTCCTGTTACCTGCTGCATACTTTCCATTGCAGAGGCCTGCATCGTTGTTCCTGTTACCTGCTGCAATCTCCTGCTCCCAGTGGTCTCCACTACTCACAGCTGTACCCGGCTAGGGGGTGCTGTTTTGTGCTGACGCACTGGATGCCCCGTTCCTGTCTACGTTGGAGCACCTTCACTCAAGCGTCCTGTTGCCGAACCCCAGCATGGATATCGTTTACCCAGCCTTTTCCTATCCTGACCCTGGCTTGTCCACGGATTATCCTGCCTTCTCCAGTCCCTACCCTGCTACGTATGACTACGAACTGCGCAATCCGGATCAGCCTGCGCTGTCTAAAGTCAGTGTATATCTATCCCCACCTCAGCCCCGCGGTCCGGTCCAGGTTTGTGGTGAGCACGTACGTTACACACCCGCACCTCAGAGGAATAGCTGACTACATCCCGCCGGTAGAACAAGGCGCCAAGATCTTGCTGCTGCTCGGTAGGGACATCTTGAGGGTACATAAAGTCCGTAAACAGCGTAACGGACCCCACAACGCACCATACGCCCAAAGACTTGACCTAGGATGGGTGATAGTGGGCAATGCGTGTACTGACAAAGGGCACGGACAAGACTATGTTGACGCCCACAGAACGGTGATAACAGAATGTGGACACACATCCCTCTCTGAACCATGTCTTGGCCATCTCCAAGTGACAGGAGGGCCAAGTGAAGAGAAGAGACAAGGTCATACCCCTGAGATCGACAAGAACATCCTCACATCAGGGGGATGTGACAATGGCCTAGGATGCTTAGTGGTTCAGACAACCAAGGATAACGAGTCGACTCCACCGAAGGAAGAAAGTAACCTCCCGAAGGTGACCGACAAAAGGATCTCCCAAAGGAAAAGAAACATGTACAGCCATTCCTCCCCACAGAGTATCAAGCGACAAGGCAGCCAGCTGTCACGGCTGGCATAGCCGCAAAAGATTGCGCCCTGCAGGTGAAGCCACAGTGGCAAAAAGACTGTCCTCTCGCATGTCAAAAAAGAGACCGTCGCAGAGACATTTCACAAAGGGATTTACAAGGACAAAAGAGACTGTTCTTCGTCCTGTCCTAGGAGAAAACACCCTTCTGACGGCAGTCAACAAAGAGACACAAAGGAGTATCACCAAAATACGTGGAGACGTTCTCGTGCAAGAGGAATGCACCAATGACTTAGGGTGCACAGCGTTCCAAACCACAAGGGACGACGACAAGCAAACACCATTGAGGGGAGATAGAGGATTCCTGATGTTAACGGTCCAGGAGCTCGTCAAAGACGGACCGGGCAGTTGGGTGAACCCGCTACCATTCCATTCACCAAGAAGGCGCCTCCCAAACAATGGAGAACATGCCATCTCTAGGTTCACTTCGCACCTCTGCGACCTACGAAGGGAACCGGAGACCAAAAACAACTTTGTGGCCTTCATCCAGAAGATATTCCTTACCGGCCACGCAAAGCCAGCACCTCTAATAAAGATAGGTGAAGGATGCTGGTACCTCCAATCATCTGGGGTCTACCACCCTCAGGAACCCGATCAAATCCGTGTAGTGTTCAGCCCCAGTGCTCAGCTCCACGGAGTCTCCCCGAACGACGCCCTCTTTACTGGACTAGATTCGACAACTAGTCTTCCAGGAGTGTCGATCCACTTCCGCAAGGAGCCAAAAGCCATCTCCTTCTGCCAAACGCCAGGTGTTAGAGTGACAGGCTGCCACAACTGGCATACCTACAAGGGGATGCACTCTGTAGGTAAAACTACAGAGACAAAAGGACTGTTCTTCCGTAAGTTCAAAAAGAAACAGTGCCAGAGACTTTCACCAAGAGAGACACTGTGGTGCACCTAGCTAACCTGGAGCGGTGCATCCACTTTGCAGCCTTTGCCCAAGAACCTTGGCCAAGGGACTTTGAAGCCAGTAATGCCAGCCGGTATCACATCGCTATGTGGACATGGACTTTTGCATTGTTATATTATGTTTGCATTGCACATATGTTCCACATACTTTATTATAATTGTATCTCCAGATACCAGACGGGGAGTGTCATGGAACAAGAATCACATCTCTGTTTCACCCCCCCCCCTTTCCTTTGCAGCTTCTGCTTGTTAGTTTCTTATTCTCAGCTGCATGTATTTTGCTCTGTACACACACACAGTGCCCGTGTGTTAGACACAGTGTTGCAATCCCTGTCTCTGCATTATGCCAGTGAGTTGCTACAGCAACCTCAGCCTTTCTATCAGAATGGGCTAGTCTGCTCTCTCCCCCTCTGCCTTGCTGACAGATGGTCTGTCCCCAGGCTATCTTGTTACCCAGAATACACTGGCACTTCCTTTTCATATTCAACACTGGCTGAGTGAGTACGTTCCTATTTACTCTCTACTGGCAAGGCCTCATCCTTTTCACCTGCTCTTAACTACAAAGCATCCATAGAGAAGCACTCTCCCAACACAACATTACACCCACAAGTGCCTGTATTTACTGCTGCTTTTCTAATAAAGTGAAGAAAATATAACAGGACTTGGTGTGCTTTGAAAAGAGGGCTGAGTTGAACCTATCTGGGCTATTCATACCAACATGACTCTGGCCTCAGAATAGCAGGAAAAGAAGTACCGGCCAGTACCTCCAAGATGGACGCCTCCGCGGGAACCAGCTGTGCTGATGCATCCTCACCTCTCTGCTGGGCTGATGCAGTCTCATGGATCTCCCGGCCGGGAGCAGGCACTTCCGACGCCTGTTAGCAGTTGAGAAGAAGAGGACCGCAGGGACTTTACCATATAGCTGGTGGCTATCTTTAAGTAGCGGGCCCCTCGTACACCACCAGCGACGGCAAATAGAGTCCATCTTCCCCGATTACCTTGGCAGGTAAGTCGCACTTGTATTCACAGGTGAGTTCAGAATTGGGGAAGCACGGTTCCCCTCTAGCCTCAGCTTCCACAGAGCTCGCTCCCAAGTCAGCACACCATAGGCCATAGTCCCGGCAGTAGCCCACGTCCATGCATCACTGATCCGCAGACAGTCTTGCTCTTCCCATGGAGAAGCATGCTCCATGAGCTTTTGTAGCCCACAGATTAGGTCATAGAAGCCCCTTACTTTCGTCGGGTTGGGCACAGGTTGAGGCGGCATCTGTTGCTGGAGGTATGGTACACCACACCTCTTACAGCGGGACTTGGCTTCCAATTCCCAGCCAGGGCAGTCGCATAGTGGGCAGACACATTGGAAAAAGCCCTTCCCAGTTTTCACCGCCAGGAGTCCTCCTGGTAGCACATAGCGGATAGTGACTTGTTCAGCCATAATGTTGCAGAAAACAGGGAGCAAGCCTAGTATAGGTCTTCACCCACTCAGTCACCACGTGCATCGGCAGGGTGCGGTAGCTGCATCCGGCTATGCCCATCGTGGTGTCACTCCGGTCAGGATTGGAGAGAGTAGAATGGTTAGGTACTTGCCAAGGTCTGAGGTAGGAGCCGGTAGAATGGTCAGTGTCCATTTAGCCGTGGTCAGGGGTTGGAGCCAGTAGGAGCGAAGAGGTCTGTAGCCGTGGTCAGGATTGGAGAGATGCGGAAGGTCAGAGGTAAGCCGGGTCTGTAGGCCAGAAGTGCGGAGTCCAAAGTAATAGCCGTGTCGTAACACAGGAGGTCAATCTGAAACAAGGAACTAGGAGACAAGGCAGGACAAGTAACCAGGAAGTGGGAGAACAAAGCTAACTGGAACTATGCTCCGTCAAGTGGCACAGCTGAGCACATATGGGAGAGCATGACCAATGAGAGAGGGGGCGGAGTGGAGGCGCGGCCTCCGCGGAGGTACGGATAGGAGGAGAGACGCAGGAGACAGGTGGGCATAATAAAGAGAGTTGACACACAGCTTGGGAGCGGTGCACACGCATTACGTGTGCGCGCCGCGCAACGTTGATGCGCGTCGCAAGCGGGGTATGGAGCCAGACTCCGCGACGTCAGAAAAGCTCCTGCAGGAGTACGCGCTGTAAGGACAGAGGGGTTGCGTGAGATGTCAGGTAAGGAGGAAGTGCGCCACGGGGGACGCACTCCCCGATTCCTTACAATGGCTACCTATATATTTTATATATAATTTTTTTTATTGTTTATTCATCTATATACATTCACATTCATTCATTGGATTCACATGGTTTCATTTGGTTGGTTCTTCCCGTTTGCATAGTGGTTCATGCAAGTACTTTATTAATCTCTTTGATGCATTTTCTGTTGAACTGCGTCATTTGAAGGACCCTATCACTAGTACCTCTATGGTCATTTACATATTTATTTTTTCAAGTATATGTTGTTAATTTATACTTGAAAAAATAATATATTACTATTATAGGCTAAATGTAGGCTTATTTCATAAATAATAGACACTTTTGTATAGTTAAATAGATTTTTTTATTAAAATAAAATGGTAAATACTTGAAACCACCTCTATATACGCTTACACTGCAGATATCTATATCCACACACCGCCACCCCCTCTGTGTACACACACACACACACACACAACACAGCACCTCTACACACAACACAGCAGCTCTACACACAACACAACAGCTCTACACACACACACACACACACACACACACACACACACACACACACACACACACACACACACACACACACACACACACACACACACACACACAGCAGCTCTATAAACACACACATACACAGCACAACACAACACACACACTGCTGCTGCTATACCCATAAACACTGCTACTGACACACACCCACCTTAAGACACATCTGCTTAAAGAAGCATATGAGTAGCACTGGATAATCATGGACACATGACACAAAGCTTGGCCCCCTGCAGACGCACTTACTAGTATTCCCTCCTACTGTCTCTGTACGTTCTCCCTACCTACCAATTAGATTGTAAGCTCCTCGGAGCAGGGACTCCTTCCTTAATGTTACTTTTACAGTATGTCTGAAGCACTTATTCCCATGATCTGTTATTTATATTTGTTATTTATATGACATGTATTACTACTGTGAAGCGCTATGTACATTTTATGGCGCTATACAAATAAAGACATACATACATACATACACACACTGAAGCCACAATCAAAAATGCAGCCACTTACTAAACTTTGCAGAATCTCTCCTCTCCAATTCAACTGAATCTGGTCAGAAAATCTCAGTCAGCTCGGGAGGGAGAGGAGTCAACCAGTGGCTGATACTTCGTGACCAATCCCCTACCCTGTCTCAGAGCTGTTACTTCATTCTGACCAATCCCCTGCCCTGTCTCAGCTGTTCTGAAAGCTGATTGGCTGGAAAGAAACACATTGAAAATTACACATTGCAAGCTGCTAAAATTCTGGGCATTACTGATTGGTTAAAATTCCAGGCATTATCCAATCAGAGAGGAGGGTTTTCAATAATGCCTGGAATTTTACTGCTTTAGCCTATAATATCATTTATACTTATGATTATATTTATATATCATATATTTTCTTTTATATATGTTTTTTGTACCATTATACATTTTATTTTCGGTACACTTATATATTTACGGGTATTAATTTGAGCACATTCAATATTTTACTCCCGTCATGTCCTAGTATAGTCACGGTCATCCAATCGGTGTTAGTTTCTTCCTATTGTAGCCAGGTCACCTGATGGCTACTATTCTGCCCTTGGGCTGGCACAATCAGGTTGCCAGTAGTTGGTATGGGTTTCCCCCTTCCCTTTGGTACTGCACTTGAGTGACAGCAGGGGGTGGTACATCCTGTTGTAGCTGGGACAACGGGGTGCCCGCCTCCTGGCTGTACTTTAGGGCAGGACCGCCCTAAACTTAGTGGTTGTTCCTTCCCTCTGAGGAAGGCAAGTCACACACCTGGGAGCCTGAGATTGGGGCCTTCCCTTGTGCTCTTACCTCTGGGGGAGAGTGAGTGTGGACAATACCTCTGCCTCTACTAGGGAGGTGGGGAAGAGCTAGGATAGCTGGGGGGGCCCTTGGCCTGTAGTGACGGTCCAGGGACCATCTCCAGCGAGAGCTGAGTACTGCATCCAGAAGACTGCCATGTAACTGTTCTGTACAGAGTGAATAAACCGTTCCTGTTGTTATATACCTCCTGCCTGGTGTGTGACCTTACTGGGGGGAGAGGTAATAAGTTCTGCCGTGGGAGATCACCTTCAGTTCCTGGAGCCTACGGCAGATGGAGGCGCTGCACTGCTAAGGAGATATGTGGGGTATGAACCCCAGAAGCCTGTTCCTGTGTCCCCACTACCATCGGCGGACGACTCAGCCCTCCTGTTGCCAGCAGGTATATGCACCACACAACGTGTAATGACCCCTATCTGCGATCGAGTGGGGGAAACACCGTTACACTACTGACCAGTCACAGTGAGGTATTGTGACCTTAAGTATCCAGACAGCACATAGAACAGGTATTCCCCTTGATGAAGTCAGACGAGTACTGACAAAACGCGTAGGGTCGTGCGTCATCACACTACTTTGTCTCAGGGCACTTTAAACGTGAGGATTTCCCCGCCAGCACAAGCAAGCGGACCAGCGTTCCTTGCTATTGCTGAGGACCAGATTTTCCTGCAGTATAGGAGCCTCTACGAGCGATTGTGTTCGGGCTCTTGAACCACGGTGACAGGAAGATCTTTTGGTTCTTCTCCCGTACGGTTAGATTATCTGATTCCTAACCTCCAGTGCCAGAGTGATTCTACAGACTCTGCTACATCACTGCTCTACTGGTTCACATCAGCCGGTCCGGGTGTTTTGATTGATATTTCTATGCTTGTTTATATCTGACAAATCGTGCGTGGGCATTTGTTGTTCCGTTTTTTAATCAATTGTTATTTTTATACATTTACGCACTATGGAGGGTGCTCTCTTCCTTTCTGTTTATATATATATATATATATATATATATATATATATATATTATATATGTATATACATACACACACACACACACACATATGTGTATAGAGGTATATGTGTATATATATTGCGTGTATATATATATATATATATATTAAAAAGATCACTTGTGAGCACATTCGCATGTCTTAGACAGATCTGCAACCCTGCTTTTCACTATCATGTCCCAGGACATACTTGAAAGCGAGAGGTAACTCTCAATGTATTACTTCCTGGTAAAACATCTTATAAATAAATTATCACCTAGCAAACAGTGCTTCCACTGCGGTAAGGGATTCTGGGAAATGACATGCAAATGACCACACCGTGTCACCTTTTGCCTGAAATCCATTTTTACATGGAACCCTTATAAGCTAATGCTCACTTTTAAGCACAGCATGGGGTTAGATGCAAAGCCAGTGAAACCACTCACAGACAGCTGTTTCGACCTTTTGGTTCTCATCAGTGTGAGGCTGGTTGTACTGGCTCTGCCATTTTCAAGGCTGGGTAGGATTTACCATACACATTTTAAGTTATGATGGGTGAAAAAGGCGACAAGAAACCTCCACCATATGCTATACGGTGGAGGTTTCTTGTCGCCTTTTTCACCCACAATAACTTAAAATGTTTTATGGTATATATATATCTTAATATATAAATTCGAAATTTGTATGGTTAGTGCTAGATGCAGTGCATCAGATTGGTCCTGAGCCTCTGGCCAATCAGATTGGTGGCTCTATGACGTCACCCAACTGCCACTCTCTTCCCCCTCGGCCTCAACACACACACACACAGTCTCTCTCACCCCCCCATCACACTCACGTGCGCCGCCCTGCACCGGCTCCCGGACGGAGGGGAAGCGCGGCGCGGCCCTCCTGCCCCAGCCGCCAACTTCAGGCTCCTCCCCCCTCGCTCCCAACCGGCTCCCGGATGGAGGGGAAGCGCGGCGCAGCCCTCCTGCCCCAGCCGCCAACTTCAGGCTCCTCCCCCCTCGCTCCCAACCAGCTCCCGGACGGAGGGGAAGCGCGGTGCGGCCCTCCTGCCCCAGCCGCCAACTTCAGGCTCCTCCCCCCTCGCTCCCAACCGGCTCCCGGATGGAGGGGAAGCGCGGCGCAGCCCTCCTGCCCCAGCCGCCAACTTCAGGCTCCTCCCCCCTCGCTCCCAACCAGCTCCCGGACGGAGGGGAAGCGCGGCGCGGCCCTCCTGCCCCAGCCGCCAATGCTAACTTCCCTCCCCGGCGCTCACTTCCCTCCCCGGCGCTCACTTCCCTCCCTGGTGCTCACTTCCCTCCCAGGCGCTCCCTTACCTCCGGTGGACGCGCGGGCCGGGACATGGCCGCTGGGGGGCCGGGACATGGCCGCTGGGGGGCCAAGCAGCCTCCTCGGATCTGCGCCAGTCCCAATCTCCACCACTTCTCACTCCCGTCATGTGTGTGTGTGGAGAGGGACATTTTACTCCTGCCAACAATTTGTGCCTCACTTTCACCCTCCCCCCTCACTTTCACCCCCCCTCACTTTCACCCTCCCCCCTCACTTTCACCCCCCCCTCACTTTCACCCCCCCTCACTTTCACCCCCCCTCACTTTCACCTCCCCCTCACTTTCACCCCCCCTCACTTTCACCCCCCCCTCACTTTCACCCCCCCTCACTTTCACCCCCCCTCACTTTCACCCCCCCACTTTCACCCCCCCTCACTTTCACCCCCCCTCACTTTCACCCCCCCTCACTTTACCTCCCCCCCTCACTTTCACCCCTTCCCTGCCTTTCACCCCCACCCCTCCCTGCCTTTCACCCCCACCCCCTCCCTGCCTTTCACCCCACCCCCTCCCTGCCTTTCACCCCCACCCCCTCCCTGCCTTTCACCCCCACCCCCTCCCTGCCTTTCACCCCCACCCCCTCCCTGCCTTTCACCCCCACCCCCTCCCTGCCTTTCACCCCCTCCCTGCCTTTCACCCCTACCCCCTCCCTGCCTTTCACCCCCACCCCCTCCCTGCCTTTCACGCCCCCCCTCCCTGCCTTTCACGCCCCCCCTCCCTGCCTTTCACGCCCCCCCTCCCTGTCTTTCATGCCCCCCCCTCCCTGCCTTTCACCCCCCCTCTCCCTGCCTTTCACGCCCCCCGTCCCTGCCTTTCACGCCCCCCCTCCCTGCCTTTCACCCCCACCCCCTCCCTGCCTTTCACCCCCACCCCCTCCCTGCCTTTCACCCCCACCCCCTCCCTGCCTTTCACCCCCACCCCCTCCCTGCCTTTCACCCTCTCCCTGCCTTTCACCCCTACCCCCTCCCTGCCTTTCACCCCCACCCCCTCCCTGCCTTTCACGCCCCCCTCCCTGCCTTTCACGCCCCCCCTCCCTGCCTTTCACGCCCCCCTCCCTGCATTTCATGCCCCCCCTCCCTGCCTTTCACCCCACCCTCACTGCCTTTCACGTCCCTGCCCTCCCTGCCTTTCACGCCCCTGCCCTCCCTGCCTTTCACGCCCCCCGACCTCCCTGCCTTTCACGCCCCCCGCCCTCCCTGCCTTTCACGCCCCCCGCCCCTCCCTGCCTTTCACGCCCCCCGCCCTCCCTGCCTTTCACGCCCCCCTCCACTCCCTGCCTTTCACGCCCACCCTCCCCTCCCTGCCTTTCACGCCCCCCTCCCCTCCCTGCCTTTCACGCCCCCCTCCCAGCCTTTCACGTCCCCCTCCCCTCCCTGCCTTTCACGCCCCCCTCCCCTCCCTGCCTTTCACGCCCACCCTCCCCTCCCTGCCTTTCACGCCCCCTCCCCTCCCAGCCTTTCACGCCCCCCTCCCCTCCCTGCCTTTCACACCCCCCCTCCCCTCCCTGCCTTTCACGCCCCCCCTCCCCTCCCTGCCTTTCACGCCCCCCCTCCCCTCCCTGCCTTTCACGCCCCCCCCTCCCCTCCCTGCCTTTCACGCCCCCCCTCCCCTCCCTGCCTTTCACGCCCCCCTCCCTGCCTTTCACCCCCCCTCCCTGCCTTTCATGCCCCCCCTCCCTGCCTTTCACGCCCCCCCTCCCTGCCTTTCACGCCCCTCCCCTCCCTGCCTTTCACGCCCCCTCCCCTCCCTGCCTTTCACGCCTCCCCTCCCTGCCTTTCACGCCCCCCCTCCCCTCCCTGCCTTTCACGCCCCCCCTCACCTACCTACCTTTCACGCCCCCCCTCCCCTCCCTACCTTTCACGCCCCCCCTCCCCTCCCTGCCTTTCACACCCCCCCACCCTGCCCTGCCTTTCAAGCCCCCCCTCCCCTTCCTGCCTTTCACCCCCCCTCACTTTCACCCCCCCTCACTTTACCTCCCCCCCTCACTTTCACCCCCTCCCTGCCTTTCACCCCCACCCCCTCCCTGCCTTTCACCCCCACCCCCTCCCTGCCTTTCACCCCCACCCCCTCCCTGCTTTCACCCCACCCCCTCCCTGCCTTTCACCCCCACCCCCTCCCTGCCTTTCACCCCCACCCCCTCCCTGCCTTTCACCCCCACCCCCTCCCTGCCTTTCACCCCCACCCCCTCCCTGCCTTTCACCCCCTCCCTGCCTTTCACCGCTACCCCCTCCCTGCCTTTTACCCCCACCCCCTCCCTGCATTTCACGCCCCCCTCCCTGCCTTTCACGCCCTCCCTCCCTGCCTTTCACGCCCCCCCTCCCTGTCTTTCATGCCCCCCCCTCCCTGCCTTTCACCCCCCTCTCCCTGCCTTTCACGCCCCCCCTCCCTGCCTTTCACGCCCCCCCTCCCTGCCTTTCACGCCCCCCCTCCCTGCCTTTCACCCCCACCCCCTCCCTGCCTTTCACCCCCACCCCCTCCCTGCCTTTCATCCCCACCCCCTCCCTGCCTTTCACCCCCACCCCCTCCCTGCCTTTAACCCCCACCCCTCCCTGCCTTTCACTCCCCCTCCTCCCTGCCTTTCACGCCCCCCCTCCCTGCCTTTCACGCCCCTCCCCTCCCTGCCTTTCACGCCCCCTCCCCTCCCTGCCTTTCACGCCTCCCCTCCCTGCCTTTCACGCCCCCCCTCCCCTCCCTGCCTTTCACGCCCCCCCTCCCCTCCCTACCTTTCACGCCCCCCTCCCCTCCCTGCCTTTCACGCCCCCCCACCTCGCCCTGCCTTTCACGCCCCCCTCCCCTCCCTGCCTTTCACCCCCCTCACTTTCACCCCCCCTCACTTTACCTCCCCCCCTCACTTTCACCCCCTCCCTGCCTTTCACCCCCACCCCCTCCCTGCCTTTCACGCACCCCCTCCCTGCCTTTCACGCACCCCCTCCCTGCCTTTCAAGCCCCCCCTCCCTGCCTTTCACGCCCCTCCCCTCCCTGCCTTTCACGCCCCCTCCCCTCCCTGCCTTTCACGCCTCCCCTCCCTGCCTTTCACGCCCCCCCTCCCCTCCCTGCCTTTCACGCCCCCCCCCTCCCCTCCCCACCTTTCACGCCCCCCCCTCCCCTCCCTGCCTTTCATGCCCCCCCTCCCCTCCCTGCCTTTCATGCCCCCCCACCCGCCCTGCCTTTCACCCCCCTCACTTTCACCCCCCCTCACTTTACCTCCCCCCCTCACTTTCACCCCCTCCCTGCCTTTCACCCCCACCCCCGCCTTTCACCCCCACCCCCTCCCTGCCTTTCACGCCCCCCCTCCCCTCCCTACCTTTCACGCCCCCCCTCCCCTCCCTGCCTTTCACGCCCCCCTCCCCTCCCTACCTTTCACGCCCCCCCTCCCCTCCCTGCCTTTCACGCCCCCCTACCCCGCCCTGCCTTTCACGCCCCCCCTCCCCTCCCTGCCTTTCACCCCCCCTCCGCTCCCTGCCTTTCACCCCCCCTCCCCTCCCTGCCTTTCACGCCCCACCTCCCCTCCCTGCCCTTCATGCCCCCCTCCCTTCACGCATCCCCCCTTCCCTCCCTTCACGCATCCCCCCTTCCCTCCCTTCACGCACCTCCCCCCCTGCCTTTCACGCCCCCCCTCCGCTACCTACCTTTCACGCCCCCCCTCCCCTCCCTACCTTTCACGCCCCCCCTCCCCTCCCTGCCTTTCACGCCCCCCTGCCCTGCCTTTCACGCCCCCCCTCCCCTCCCTGCCTTTCACCCCCCTCACTTTCACCTCCCCTCACTTTACCTCCCCCCCTCACTTTCACCCCCTCCCTGCCTTTCACCCCCACCCCTGCCTTTCACCCCCACCCCCTCCCTGCCTTTCACCCCCACCCCCTCCCTGCCTTTCACCCCCACCCCCTCCCTGCCTTTCACCCCACCCCCTCCCTGCCTTTCACCCCCACCCCCTCCCTGCCTTTCACCTCCACCCCCTCCCTGCCTTTCACCCCCTCCCTGCCTTTCACCCCTACCCTCTCCCTGCCTTTCACCCCCACCCCCTCCCTGCCTTTCACGCCCCCTCCCTGCCTTTCACGCCCCCCCTCCCTGCCTTTCACGCCCCCCCCTCCCTGTCTTTCATGCCCCCCCTCCCTGCCTTTCACCCCCCTCTCCCTGCCTTTCACGCCCCCCCTCCCTGCCTTTCACGCCCCCCCTCCCTGCCTTTCACCCCCACCCCCTCCCTGCCTTTCACCCCCACCCCCTCCCTGCCTTTCACCCCCACCCCCTCCCTGCCTTTCACCCCCACCCCCTCCCTGCCTTTTCACCCCCACCCCCTCCCTGCCTTTCACGCCCCCCCTCCCTGCCTTTCACGCCCCCCCTCCCTGCCTTTCACGCCCCTCCCCTCCCTGCCTTTCACGCCCCCTCCCCTCCCTGCCTTTCACGCCTCCCCTCCCTGCCTTTCACGCCCCCCTCCCTCCCTGCCTTTCACGCCCCCCCTCCCCTCCCCTCCCTACCTTTCACGCCCCCCCTCCCCTCCCTGCCTTTCACGCCCCCCCTCCCCTCCCTGCCTTTCACCCCCCTCACTTTCACCCCCCCTCACTTTACCTCCCCCCCTCACTTTCACCCCCTCCCTGCCTTTCACCCCCACCCCCTCCCTGCCTTTCACGCACCCCCTCCCTGCCTTTCACGCCCCCCCTCCCTGCCTTTCACGCCCCTCCCCTCCCTGCCTTTCACGCCCCCTCCCCTCCCTGCCTTTCACGCCTCCCCTCCCTGCCTTTCACGCCCCCCCTCCCCTCCCTGCCTTTCACGCCCCCCTGCCCTGCCTTTCACGCCCCCCCTCCCCTCCCTGCCTTTCACCCCCCTCACTTTCACCTCCCCTCACTTTACCTCCCCCCCTCACTTTCACCCCCTCCCTGCCTTTCACCCCTACCCCGTCCCTGCCTTTCAGCCCCACCCCCTCCCTGCCTTTCACCCCACCCCCTCCCTGCCTTTCACCCCCACCCCCTCCCTGCCTTTCACCCCCACCCCCTCCCTGCCTTTCACCCCCACCCCCTCCCTGCCTTTCACCCCCACCCCCTCCCTGCCTTTCACCCCCTCCCTGCCTTTCACCCCTCCCCCCTCCCTGCCTTTCACCCCCACCCCCTCCCTGCCTTTCACGCCCCCCCTCCCTGCCTTTCACCCCCCCTCCCCTCCCTGCCTTTCACGCCCCCCCACCCCGCCCTGCCTTTCACGATGCCTTTCACCCCCCCCCTGCCTTTCACCCCCCCTCCCCTCCCTGCCTTTCACGCCCCACCTCCCCTCACTGCTCTTCACGCCCCCCTCCCCTCCCTGCCCTTCATGCCCCCCTCCCTTCACGCATCCCCCCTTCCCTCCCTTCACGCACCTCCCCTCTCTTCACGCACCCCCCCTCCCTTCACGCACCCCCCCTCACCTCCCTTCACGCACCCCCCTCCCCTCCCTTCACGCACCGCCCCTCCCTTCACGCACCACCCCTCCCCTCCCTTCATGCACCGCCCCTCGCCTCCCTTCATGCACCCCCCCTCCCCTCCCTGCCCTTCATGCACCCCCCCTCCCCTCCCTGACCTTCACGCACCCCCCCTCCCCTCCCTGACCTTCACGCACCCCCCCCTCCCCTCCCTGTCCTTCACGCACCCCCCTTCCCTCCCTGCCCTTCACGCACCCCCCCCTCCCCTCCCTGCCCTTCACACCCCCCCTCCCCTCCCTTCACGCACCCCCCTCCCTTCCCTTCACGCACCGCCCCTCCCTTCCCTTCATGCACCGCCCCTCCCTTCCCTTCATGCACCCCCCTCCCCTCCCTGCCCTTCACGCACCCCCTGTCCCCTCCCTGCCCTTCACGCACCCCCCCCTCCCCTCCCTGCCCTTCACACCCCCCCTCCCCTCCCTTCACGCACCGCCCCTCCCCTCCCTTCATGCACCGCCCCTCGCCTCCCTTCACGCACCCCCCCCTCCCTGCCCTTCATGCACCCCCCCTCCCCTCCCTGACCTTCACGCACCCCCCCTCCCCTCCCTGACCTTCACGCACCCCCCCCTCCCCTCCCTGTCCTTCACGCACCCCCCTTCCCTCCCTGCCCTTCACGCACCCCCCCCCTCCCCTCCCTGCCCTTCACACCCCCCCCTCCCCTCCCTTCACGCACCCCCCCTCCCTTCCCTTCACGCACCGCCCCTCCCTTCCCTTCATGCACCGCCCCTCCCTTCCCTTCATGCACCCCCCTCCCCTCCCTGCCCTTCACGCACCCCCTGTCCCCTCCCTGCCCTTCACGCACCCCCCCTCCCCTCCCTGCCCTTCACACCCCCCCTCCCCTCCCTTCACGCACCCCCCTCCCTTCCCTTCACGCACCGCCCCTCCCTTCCCTTCATGCACCCCCCTCCCCTCCCTGCCCTTCACGCACCCCCTGTCCCCTCCCTGCCCTTCACGCACCCCCCCCTCCCCTCCCTGCCCTTCACACCCCCCCCTCCCCTCCCTTCATGCACCCCCCTCCCTTCCCTTCACGCACCGCCCCTCCGTTCCCTTCACGCACCCCCCCCTCCCCTCCCTGCTCTTCACACCCCCCCTCCCCTCCCTTCACGCACCCCCCTCCCTGCCCTTCACGCACCCCCTGTCCCCTTCCTGCCCTTCACACACCCCCCCTCCCGTCCCTGTCCTTCACGCACCCCCCCTCCCGTCCCTGTCCTTCACGCACCCCCCCCCTCCCCTCCCTGCCCTTCACACCCCCCTCCCCTCCCTGCCCTTCACGCACCCCCTCCCCTCCCTGCCCTTCACGCACCCCGCCACCCCGCCCTTCACGCACCCCGCCCCTGCAATCCCGGGCAACGCTGGGACTGTTACATAGCTTTACTACAAATGGATGTACAAATTTTTTTTTTTCATTAACAAGACTTACAATAAATAATTTTAGCAATAATACTTTCTTGCTCTACTTTTTATGTTCAACATATGTGCTACATATCTTCTACTTTCATTACACTTTACTCCTATAGTTTTTATGTTAAACAACATTTGTTTCTTTTATCTATTTACATTCCGGGCAACGCCGGGTCTCTCAGCTAGTATATATATATACAGTATATAGTAGATGAGAGACCCGGCGTTGCCCGGGATGTAATGTTCCCACTCCTCTCTCTCAGCCAACCTCACACTGATGATACCCATCAAGGTTGAAACATGTCTGTGAGTGGGTTTACTGGCTTTGCATCTCATCCCAGCCTCTGTCTAAAAGCTGTGTTTAAAGCAGCATGCATTGGCTTGAGGACTTGCTTGTGTAATACGAGCTTGAGACAAAAGGTGGCACTGTGTGCTCATTTGCATGTCATTTCCCAGAATCCCTTGCTGCAGTGAAAACGCTGTGTGCTGGGCGATAATGGGGAAAGACAGGTTTGCAGACCTGTCTAGGACATGCAAATGAGCATACAGTAATATTTACAGTTGCTTTATGCTTTACTGTGGAGGGTTTTTGTCACTTTTTTTACCCACCATAACCTTAATAATTGTGGTGTATATGTATATGTATATGTATATGTATATGTATATGTAGCCCCCCTGTAAACAGCACGGGCTATACCTATCTTCCTCCTACTGTGGTAAGTCCTGTTAAGGGCAGGCACCAGTAGTTATCATGGGTTTTCCCCCTTCCTAGCCCTGCCCTGAGTGGTAAACGCAGGCCCTGGACTCTGCTGCAGGCACGAGACAGAGGGGAGGTCCTGCTGACATCATTAGGGGTGGGGCTGACTCTATATTTAGCAGCCGCTCCTGTAGGACGAGGCTCAGTTACGTTCTGTTAGTCCTGGGCGAGTTCGAGTCCTGTTCTGTCCGAGGAGTTGGAGGAGACAGTGCGGTCTCACCTGTGCAGCCGTGCAGGAGCAGAGAGAGGAGCGGAGAGACTCAGCCACTTTTAGTAGAGCTGATAGTACCATAGACCCGGTAGACCAATGCCCCTCACCCCGCTGCTGGAGTGATGGGGAGAATCCATTCCCCACCCCGAGGATAACCTCGGAGGTGGGCTGCGGGGTATTGACGCCCCAGCCCAGACCATCCTGTCGGAGGAGAGACTTGGAGGGAAGGAGAGGAGGAGAGTGAATACCGGGGCTTTGCTGTTGTTGTTGTGGCTGCTGGTCGCCACTACATTTGGAGTCGCTGATCTGACCAATAAAGAGACTATACTTTTAAACAAAGACTGTGTTGTGAGTTTGGCGCATTCAACCCCTGGACCAGGGAGGTTCTTCTGTACGGGTCCTATCCCATATTCCTGGGAGTATAGTAGATGGAGGCGCTGCACCACTAAGAAAGCATGGAGGCTACCACCCCAGAAGCCTGGTCCTGTCTCCCCAATAACAACGCGGGAAGCTCAGGCCCTGCTGTTCCACGCAGGAATGCTCCACCCCTACGCATGTAATCTGCCCTCACGCACCCTAGACACCACAGATGAGTCTGGGGGGGGGGAAGAAGGGTTACATATATATATATATATATATATATATATATATATATGTATATATATACGCCGCAGGTTGGATCAGCGTGCATCCCCTTACGCTTAAATAATGGGTTTAGTGTACGGGTCCTTTTGATTGAACAGTAGGTTGTTGTAATTCTGTGAGGCTGATCAGCAATCTCCCAAGCTGAGCACCGTGACATGGCAAACTGTAACTATTCATTGTGCTTCAAACGTTAATAAAAGTCCTTTCATTCTCAGATCTGGTCCAATTACAGGTTTATTGCGTTATTTTTCTGGTCCAATTATAGTAAGCATGTGATACTAGTAATGACTGTGATTCGGGATCAAATACTAGTAATTACTGTGATTCGCGATCCAATATTAGTAATTACTGTGATTACATTTGTGACTGATGCATTTCTTGTTACATAGTTACATAGTTACATAGTGGATGAGGTTGAAAACAGACATATCCATCAAGTTCAACCTATGCTAAATTTAGATGACAGATACTTATCCTATATTTGTTTTTACAGTATATTAATCAAACAAAAAACCCCAGTGACATATCATCCAATACAGGGACGCGCAATCTTTTCCCCCTGCGCGCCCCCCCCCCCCCGCCTTCTCTCCTTCCCTGCTCGTGTGTCCCCCCCTGTTCGGCTCTGGCGCCAAATGACATTGTGGGGTCATGTGACATCACGTTGCCATGGCAATGTGACATCACGCGACCCCGCTCCATCATTTGATGCCAGGTTACCATGACGACGTGTCGATGGAAGCCAAGGCAAGTTAGTAACAGAGGCCTCGCGTGGTCCCCCGGCATTTAATTTAAATGCCTTGGGGGAAGAGCGCGGGACCTCTGTAACCCACGCGCCCCTCTCCCCCCAGATAGTCTCGCACCCCCCTGTTTGCACCCCCCTAATCTAATATCTAATAATGGGAAAAATAAATTCCTTCCTGGCTCCAAATATTGCCAATCAGATTTCTTCCTGAATCAACATCCTTCCCATTTTTACTTATTTGGTATATCCCTGTATACCTTTCCTTTCTAAAAAGATGCTCAACCTTTTTTTGAACAAATCTCTTGTATCTGCCATCACAGTCTCCATGGGAATGAATTCCACATTGTAACTGCCCTTACTGTAAAGAACCTTTCCTTTGTTGCTGGTGAAACCTCCTTTCCTCCAACCTAAATGGATGCACCAGAGTCCTTTGTACTGCCCGTGGGATGAATAGTTCTTTTGAAAGTTCCTTGTTTTGACCCTGAAAATATTTGGATATAGTTGTAGGAGAGTCACCCCTAACTACTAATCTGCCCTTCTCCTGGCAGTAAGCCCTGGTACAGCAGGCCTGCCAGTAGTCATCATGGGGGTTTCCCCCTTGACTGGTGCTGCCCCTGAGTGTCAGACAAGGCGGGTACAGCAGGTTTGAGATTGCCCAATTCTGGGACAGACCTGGTGCCCTCTTCATGCTGTACTTAAAGGCAAACACTGCCCAAATTAGTAAATTGTCCTACCCTCTGGGGAAGGCAGGTCACATGACTGTGGCGGTCAAGGGCAGGCCTGTAGTGGCGGTCCAGGGACCAACTTCAGTGATGGCTGATCTGAGAGACTGTATCCGGCAGAAGACTCCTGAGTACCCGCGTGTGTTACTGCAGACTGTAGTAACAAACCGTTCCTGTTTTGAAATATACCACCGGCCTGGTGTGTGATCTAACTGGGGGAGAGGTACAAGTTCTACCGTGGAAGATCATCTCCATTTCCCTGGAGCCGTCAGCAGATGGAGGCGCTGCACTGCTAAGTATTACGTGGGGTATGGACCCCAGAAGCCTGTTCCTGTGTCCCCAAGTCATCGCGGACGACTCAGCCCTCTTTTTACCAGCAGGTATATACACCATACACACTGTAATGGCCCCGATCTGCGATTGGGGGGGAACAGTGTTACATAGTTATCATATCCCCTCTTAGACACCCCTTTTCTAATATTAACAAATCGAATTTAGCTAGCCTCTCGTCATAAAGCAGATTATCCATCCCCTTTATTAATTTGGTGGTACTTTTTCTAGTTCCCTAATATCTTTTTTTTATGTAGTGCCCAAAATTGTACTCCATATTCATGGTGTGGCCTTACTAATGCTCTGTTGCTGGTTCAGTAGTTTTAGGATCTACAAATGGGCCACCCCGTGATGTGGCTGTAGGCTTAAAATACTTTATCCAAAGTGATTGAACTAAATCATCGTTGTTTATGAGAAGATAAACAGATAAGTATTTGACTATATACACTAATTTGGCATATTGGATGTTGAACTGGGGCTTTTTGTCCTATACATGAGGTCACAGTCCTAGCAGCGCTCCGTCTGACACAAATATATAGGATGTGGTGGTGTAAGGATTCTGCCCGATCCGTGCCGGGTTTTGCTGCAGTTCGGGTTTGCCTGCCCTTTCGCTTCAGTTCGGCCATTTTGGTTACTGGCAGCCTGCTATATAAGGCCGCAGTTCCCAGTGGGAGTCGCCGAGCAGAGTTCTAAGCTTTGCAGCTCCTGTCAGTCTTCGCCGTCACGCCTTTCCCTGTTTGGATTCCCCTGTTGCTAACCCCGGACCGTGACCCCGACCTCGCTGCTTTCTGCCTGCCCTGACTTTTTGCCTATCGCCTGGACATTGCACCACTGCCGCCTGCCCTGACCTTTTGCCTGTCCCCTGGATTCTGCACCACTGCCACCTGCCCTGACCTCTGCCTGCTTACCGACTACGGATACTCTAATAAGACTCTGTCCCAGGGTTCTGGGGGGGTTATTCTGCATCCCTTCCTCAGCCGTGCGGGTCCTCTTCCTGATTGGAGACGAGCACCGTCACAGGTGGGTTTGGGTTTCCAACTTACAGGGGCTGTGTGTGTTTCCTATTTATTTAAATTTTTTTGCAACAGTTTATTGATGATGTAAAAAAAGAAGGGCGAAAAATGGCAGCAGGAAATGTAGAATTTGTAACATGTCACAGGATGATGGGCATCACGTAACCCGTCCTCTTTCTCCACACTTCCTAAAAGGATTTCTATGAGAGCTATATTGAGTTGATAAGCCTAAGGCACCTAGTGACTGGAATGGTGAACTTAGGTGGATCCAAACCGCAGGCGGATTTTGGTCAAACAAGCCGCGGAAATCCATGGATCGGAATCAGACAGGTCTGCCCATCTCTACCACTGAGCTACTTATGAATATATATATATATATATATATATATATATATAAACACTCCCAAATCGCTCACTAAAGGCTGTAAAATAGGAACAAAGCACTTTACTATATTGACGCCAAAAGAATAGGGTGACCACCCGTCCCCCTTCTGCCGGTACAGTCCCGGTTTTTCGGGAGCTGTACCGGTTTTCTGTGTGTACCGGAAATGTCCCGGATTTTCCTCAATGTGTCCCCGTTTTTTTTTTTGTCGCCGGCGGTGCGCGAGTAAGCTGCGGTGCGCGAGTAATTAGCTGCGGTGCGCTTTGCGCGAGTCTGCGGTGGCGCGGAGGCTCCCCCCCCCCCCCCCGGCAGTTTCCTACTTTGTTGGCCAATCCCC
>NC_134485.1:425934404-425959404 GCF_040206685.1 Ascaphus truei | reverse complement strand
GCAGTATCGTGAGTGGCGAGACAGACAAGAAGCAGCGGGCAGATCTCCACTACTCTTGATGGTACAACAGCCAGAAGAAAGAAGGCAAGATCTTTGGTTCCCGGAGGGACTTCCTGTTGCGGGGCACACGCCGGGAGGACGTCACTTCCGGTGAAGGAGTCTGTACTACACGTGTGGAGGAGGAAAACTCCATTGCTGATCGAGACGCTGCCAGTGGCTTATGAGGGCCAATCTCATAACTGCTCTTTTTTATTGTTTGATTTGTGAGTGGGCATTTGTCTATTTTTTAATGTTCCATAAAATGATTGTTATACTTTAATGCACTAGGTGTGCGCCTGTTTTTTTCTCATTTTCTCTCATAGGTATTTCCAAGGGAGTTGTGTCCCTTTCAAACGGGCTGCCTTTACCTGGATGCACTCTATTGGAACGGGACTCTATGTTTTTTAAGGTTTTTGGTATACATCTAAAGCTATTCATTTTTATTTTTTAGTATTAAAGTTTTTTTGTTACTTTTATATATTTTTTATAGCATTTTTTATTAAAATTTTATTAGTCATTTTTTAACATAGGATCCATCTTATATTATTAACCCCCCCCTGGCCACCCCATTGGTTGTTTCAACACAGTAGCTAATTCACTCACAATTTATAGGTTGTTATAGTAGGCGCTCCTTAATGTTTTTGTTTTGTTTTGATATATATATATATATATATAATAAAAAAATAAATAGATGATACCGTTCTGTGGCTAACGAAATGCTTTTATTTGTGCGAGCTTTCGAGATACACTGATCTCTTCTTCCGGCGATGTTACAATGAATGAAGCAATGCTTCATTCATTGTAACATCGCCGGAAGAAGAGATCAGTGTATCTCGAAAGCTCGCACAAATAAAAGCATTTCGTTAGCCACAGAACGGTATCATCTATTTATTTTTTGATTATTGAAGCTCGGCTAACACGGTACTGATACCTCTACATGTATATATATATATATATTTAGTGTGCTGTCTCTTCCTTGCTGTGCCTGCTTTGGATTCCCTGGATTCTCTGGTCTGCCTGGTAAGGAGCCTTTGATTGTATTCATTCATATGGGACTAAGCACCTGTCCTCATCTGTATTTGTGTGCCATCTGCTCTGTTACCTATATATATATATATATATATATATATATATATATATATATATATATATATATATATATATATATATATATATATTTGCTGGGAATATGTGTGTTAATTCAATTTCTAACTGGCAACAGTTGTTTGGAGGTAGGTAGCCCCTCCTCCCAGAGATCACCCCTCCTCACCTTTTTAACTTGGGAGGTTTTCTCATTTTGCTGCATGGACAGGACCTACTATGGTTGCTCCCCCTCATACAGAGGTAAAGGGGAAGGTTCACAGTTTAGTGTTAGGACCTGCAAATTTGGTTATACCTTGACGTTGGTATGCAGGCTTATGATGCTTTGGCCAAAGGGTTTAACTAAATAACCAAGAAAATATTATTATTTAAGTATTTCACTTTTTACTTATTGCCATATATGTTTTGTCAATTGGATGTCCAAAATAAAGAGATTTATTAAAGCATACACAGCGTTTCGACCCAATAGGTCTTTGTCAAGTGCAGAAAGTGGCCACTTTTTGCACTTGACAAATACCTATTGGGTCGAAACGTTGTGTATGTTTTAATAAATCTCTTTATTTTGGAAATCCGTGTGCCCCATCTTCATTCCTTTTTGTACGCCGTGGATTGGACGCAGCCGATCGTACATTGACGGGAGCGCCGGTAACTGTATCACTCATTGTCATATTGTGGTGTGCAGCATTTATTCCGTGTTATATTGTCAATTGGATGTAGCATTGGGCTCCCCTGTCTTTTGTTGTATACATTTGCCACGCTCAGTAGCACTCCTTTTGACATAAATATATATATTTATTATATATGATGTGGTGGGTGTTGGGGTTTTCGCTTGCTGGGAATATGTGTGTTAATTAAATACATACTGTATATATTGAATTCCAGTCACGCAGATTCTCCCTCTTCTCCAGGAAACAGGTAGTATGTCTTGTAGACAGAATCACCACCTTGCAGCGGGTGTCGGATGGGTGCTCTGCTCGCCCAAATGTAAGACCCAACAGGATCTCCAAACACAAGAAAGAGGGCACACAGCGCACCTAAGGTGAGTATCCAAATAAATGTATTTAAACACGCACAGCGTATATCAGTAACTTACATTTAAGACAAATAAAATGTGCTGAGCTGGAAATCTGGAAAAGAGTGAGTCCATAGGTTGCATTCATCGTATATTTGTAACGGGGCGGTGAACCCAGGCGCACGCCCTGGTATACGTACACACTAATACAAGGGAAAAAGAGGGGTTACATAATATATAGTGTATCTGGTTTCTTCTCTCAGGGCGATCATAGGAACTACTGAACATTAACCCCTACAGCATCCTCATGATGGTGACTCAACATCACACCAGCCACCAACTCTCAGGGTCCTTATGTAAATATGTCCCAAGTCTCTCCTAGTCTCTCCTAGTACCACCAATTAATCAATGGCAGGGACATGTTTAAGGGTTAGATTGAAGTGATTGACACTTGTTTATAAACATGGTATGGGTGGGTGATTTCCGCTGGCTTCTCTTTTTTGCATGATATCACTATGTGCTGACCAAGAGTCTGTTGACCGACTAACGGTGACAGCGGCTGCTGGAGAGGGATGGAACGTGTCAATGTCATTCATTTTTTTTTTGTCCATTCCATGCACAACCACAATAATCCTCTAATATAAGCACTGCCCCGATCTCTCTCTGATGCTAAAGCGCCAAAACTCCTGGAAATTACTGCGGTACTGTGATGTTGAACATCATTAAATAGTGGCAGTTTAACAGCAAAAATGCTATGTTTGTTTGATTGCTTAACGTGCAGAGTTTGTGAGTCTGTGTGTGAGTCTGTAAGGTTGTTTGTGAGTCTGAGAGGTTGGTTGTGAGTCTGAGAGGTTGTGTGTGAGTATGTGAGGTTGTTTGTGAGTTTGCAAGGTTGGTTGTGAGTCTACAAGGTTGTGAGCTTGTCTGTGAGGTTGTAACATTGTTTGTGAGGTTGGTTGTGAGTCTGCGAGGTTGTGTGAGTCTGTGAGGTTGTTTGTGAGTCTGCAAGGTTGGTTGTGAGTCTTCGAGGTTGTGAGCTTGTTTGTGAGGTCGTAACGTTGTTTGTGAGGTTGGTTGTGAGTCTGCGAGGTTGTGTGTGAGTCTGCAAGGTTGGTTGTGAGTCTGCGAGGTTGTGAGCTTGTCTGTGAGGTAGTAACATTGTTTGTGAGGTTGGTTGTGAGTCTGCGAGGTTGTGTGAGTCTGTGAGGTTGGTTGTGAGTCTGCGAGGTTGTGAGCTTGTTTCTGAGGTCGTAACGTTGTTTGTGAAGTTGGTTGTGAGTCTGTGAGGTTGTGTAACAGAACAGTGGGATGATTCAGGTAAAATCTCTTATTTGTTTCTCATGTGCATCACTGCTGAAGTCAGAAGCGGTGACTCATCTTTCTCCACTTACACAGCCCTGTCCCCCCTCTGCGCTCCATTATCATGCAGAGTTAGTGAAGAAGAAAGACACTCCATTAAACTGAGCTGATATATGGGAAAGGGAGAGAGCGGAGCCCAGCGGGAGTTATAAGACCCCACACAATAGCATATAATATTATATGACTCAGAGAGCATTCAGAGCACTGAACCCAAAGGTTGCACTATTGTCCTTCAATGCAGTAAAGCATGAGCCTTACAAATGAGCACAGCATCCCTCCGAGCTACAGAAACCTTAGCGATTGCTAAGATATTTAACTTGAAATCTCCCACAACAAGAATATTTATCTGGGAGACACAATATGGCCCAAAGCGGCCATTAGTATTCACTGACATCATTAGGATATTACATCAAGGTTTGTTGACCTCGGGGTCATTTCTTTCATAATAGATATAAGGTTAAATATCTTACAGCTGAATGTGTGTGTGTGTGTGATGCATATTGCAGGGGCAGTATTTTTCACTACAATTCTACATTCTGAGCAGTAGATACTCAGGAGTTGGGTTACCATCAAGTACTGTTACGTTAGGATGCTTGTTATTTGAGTCAAACTGGAACTCTAAACAATAATTTATTAAAGGCTCAGTCCCACTTCCAAAAATATTGTTGCTTTAAAAAATTGCCTCTTCCTTTCCTTAGCTTAGCTTAAAGCTGCAGTTCAAGCTGGCGTTTTTAAAAAATATATATATTTTTTCCCCATTCAATATGTGCATCAATACAATCTGCACACTGACAAGTGATTGGCTAAGCTGCAGATCGATCTGTTCTCCTGTAATCAATTGCTTGCTCCGGGTTATTTAATTCAGTTCTTGCACAGCATTCTGGGCAATGTAGTCCTGGAATATGATTGACTGGGCAGTTACTAGATACAATTAGTTCACTGCTAGAGAGAGGGCGGGGCTCAAGAGCCAGAGCCTATCAGAGGGGGAAGGGGGCTGTCACTTTGGAAATGCTTCCTACATTAGAAACATTAAAAATGTCTTTAAACATTTTTTTTTAATGCTACAAGTATTTTCTCATAGTACAGAACTAATTTATTTAAAAACACACATGTAGGATATTGCTTGAACTGCTGCTTTAAATCACAGCAACATTAGAGTCAGCGCAGCATTCTTACCTAATTTTGGCATGATCCGCGCTCCTAACAAAGGCACCTTACATATTCCATGGAACGACACGCATTTTTAAACAATGAAATGTTTTATTGACCAACAAATACCTGTTCTTCATAGGTAGCCAAGTATATACAGAGATTTCCAAACTTCACGGGCCTCTCCTTCTGCGGTACATGTGGAGAATAGGTCTGTGAGGATTTGATAGCTTTCTATATATTATTGCACCTATGAAGATGTGTCCTGGCAGATCATTAAAAAGTAGCACCGCCTGTGATGAATCAATTTCTCTCCTGGACCAATGCAGCGACAAGACTTTCCCCTTATAATAAACTATGAAACACGATGTTAACATGGAGGAGAATAAATATTGCTAAATGGGAGTTAAAACTTCAAATAAAGGACAGAACATAAAACACAGACAGAGCCCAGTGCTACATCCAATGACACAAATACATTGTAAAGTATATATATATATATATATATATATATATATATACACAGTGGTCGACAAATCACAAAAAAATCTACTCGCCACCTAGTACCACACGTGTGCTGCTTGGGCCAATAGGAGCTCGCCACGATGTTAAATCCACTCGCCCGGGGCGTTCAAATGTATAGGTTTGTCGAACACTGTATATATATATATATATATATATATATATATCTAGAATAAAAACATTTGGTCATTTAGTTTGATTCTTTGGCCAAAGCATCTTAAGCCTGCACACCAAACGCCAAGGTAGACCAAGTCTGTGCAAGTCCTAGCACTAATCAAAATTCTTAATAACCTGTATAATACCAGGAAGAAAACTTTATAATAAAGCTGTTGTGATTAGCTGCATAGTTCTTAGTTTGATTGAAGCTCTTATTTACCTGTAAAATAGCAGGAAAAGCAATCTGAATTAGATTTTGTCGCAACCAAACTGCATGCAAGGACCTACGTGTGTGGAAGGTGAAATGGAGTGATCCTTAACCATTTAGAAGCAAAGTGGGATGAGGGTGAGCTTAGAACCTGGGAAGGAGGAGCCACCCTCCCAATCAGCTGTGGCCAGCTGGACAAGATTACAAAACAAAGATACCCAGTAAGCTCCTATTTTTTATATATTAAACCCCTAAAGTAACCACAACATATATATATGAATATTAGTGCAAAGCGGAGTGCTACTGGGCATGGCAATATATACTTCAAATAAAGGACAGAACATAGAACACAGACAGAGCCCAGTGCTACCTTTCATTTCTACAAAGATGTCCAACCTTTTTTTGAACAAATCCATTGTATCTGTCATCACAGGCAATTCCACAGTGTAACTGCCCTTACTGTAAAGAACCCTTTCCTTTGTTGGTGGTGAAATCTCCGGTGGTCCCTGTAGACGGACGTTCACAGAGGTACACAATTGGAGACTTTAAAAGGTGAAATTATAATAGGCTTTATTGTGCCTTTTCCTTTTCAACAGGAAACCATCCAAACACGGGGGGGGGGGGGGGGGAACAAAGCTTCTATTCACTTGGGAGTAGTTCTAGTGAAATCCTATGCAATTAATTCACATCTCCCTTAGTAAAGCATGTCTCGCAGCCCCAAAACATATAGCATGAAATAAGCAGATATAAGCAGTCTCTTAATAATGAAAGTCTTATCTGTTAGCTGCTGTAGAGTAAGCTTCTCTGCTCTCCTGGAAACGCCCGTGCGTGCACAGAAAATCAGCATCCAGGTTTAGAAGTCTTATTTGGTGTCTTGCAATCAGCTATGCTGGGCAGAGCTCAAGACCGGTCAGCTCCAGAGATGTGTGTTCTCTTTGTCAGTCTCTCCTGGGAGACTCAAGAACACTGCTCTGTCTCTCCAAAGGTCAGCTCTCATTCAGAGCTAAGGAGTCACTTCCTGTCTCAAAGGCAGGCTTTTTCTACCTTCTGGATTAGAGGCACATTTGTGCACAGGGATAAGTCCCCTTTTACAGTCCCCGTCTCTTCTCTCCCCCCCCCCCCGTGGTCCCCATCTCTTCTCTCCCCCCCCCGTGGTCCCCATCTCTTCTCCCCCCCCCCTGTGGTCCCCATCTCTTCTCCCACCCCTGTTGTCCCCATCTCTTTACCCCCCCCGTGGTCCCCATCTCTTCTCCCCACCCCTGTGGTCCCCATCTCTTCTCCCCCCCCCGTGGTCCCCAATACCTTGTGTGTGTTCAGCGCTGCCACTATGGTGTGTGTACTTGTTGGTGCACTTAAAGATATGGGTACCTGCCAGGTGCTCCAGCACCCGGGCGCGCCGACTGAGGAACAATGGGAACCGCCGATCCAGCGATATCCTCCACGATGAGACCGCCTCCGCGTGGGGTGGTATCCCGCTGGATGGTCCCACACAAAGATAGTCTCTTACTCCTGCTCTGGTGCTCTGGTCCCAAACCACAGCTCTCCAGTGCTGCGCAACTTCGCAACTGTGTCCCTGGCATAAACAGCTAAAGGGGCATTGTCCCTACCTAAGGGCCTGTCCCTGTCGCTGCCACACCCTTACCAGGGGAGTCGGGCCTAGCTGGATCCTAAGGGGATGTCTGGCCTAGTGCATAAGTCACAGACCCCTGCACACCTGCACCCTCCCTGTCTGTGTCCCAGATCCGACTGGCCTTCCGCTCTGAGCGCGCCAAAACCTCTTCCTAGCTGCCCATGATCCTGGCGGCCATATTGGCCAGTTGCGCCCATGTGACTGCATGCCCCTATGCATGCTGGGGGCTGTAGTCCCCGCAGAGCCTCTTCCCTACTGCCGCCGTGTGCGCCAAGCTTACTGTGCATGCGCAACTTTGTAATGCCCGCCAGCTGACACCCTGCGCATGCGCGAGCCCTGTGCAAGATGGCGGCTCCTTGCTGAGTGATCCTCCGAAGCCTCCGGCCAGCCCGTCGCCCGCTGAACAGCCCGCAACACTACCTCCGCAGCAGAAGGCAAGGGGGGGGGGGGGCAGTAGTACTCTGCACTTTCTAGTACCATCGCATGCCTAAGATAACTTTCAAAACTAATTGAAAGATACTTATAGTTATCAGACTGTTTAAGAACAAAATGTGACCCATTTAACCCATGTCTGCCATTAATCCATTTTGGTCCTAAGTGGGACTAAGACCAGAGACATTGCTATTTTTACATGTCCTGTTTTTGTCATTATATCATGATGATGTCATAATATGGACCACAAGGGAGTCAAATTGAGGACAGACATGGACAGTTTTATCAGATAAGGAGAAGTCAAGGTCACTGGACCCTGCTTGGAGTCAAGCTCCCTGCTTGGAGTCAAGGTCCCTTCTTGGACAGTTATTGGGAGTCAAAATCCCTGCTTGGACAGTTATTGGGAGTCAAGGTCCCTGCTTGGACAGTTATTGGGAGTGAAGGTCCCTGCTTGTACAGTTATTGGGAGTCAAGGTCCCTGCTTGGACAGTTATTGGGAGTCAAGGTCCTCAGAAACACACAAGAATACAAAATACAAAAATATACACACTTACGGGGGCCTGCGGAATGAGATCTACCTTTCCTAGGTGCAGGGACCCACTTCAAATGGGTTTCCCCTGTCCACTTCTCTGCTTCAGGATATCAGAGTGCTGCACACAGCAGACACTCTGACAGGAATCTTCAGCTGGTCACAGTCCAACTCCACACTTCTTCCCAGAGGTGGACTTCTTTCTGATGGAACTGGGGGAATCTTCACACTCCTTCCCAGAGTGTCTCTCCCTCTGAAGGATAACTACTGCTCTGACCTGCAGTGTTCCTTTTATACCTCTTGCTGGCTATGCTTTAACATTGATCAATGGTAGCCAGCCAAGAGAAACAGTGCCTGGGGCTCAGACCTGATAACTGATTCCTTTAACTAATCCCCCACTTTTGTTCTGATCTATTTCTATGGAGAGCTTCAACTGAGTGAATTACTTAGTCTTTCTCCCTAGAAATAACAATAACAGTGGAATATCTCATTTACTTTCTTGCATGTTAATTCCATCACCACACAATAACAACTACTGTATCTAATCTGGGAGGAACTGCTAACACATGTATAAATGCAGACATAAGGTAATTATGTAAAAGACAGGACTTAGCATTACACACAGCTAGCCCAAATCCCAGAGGTTTGGAGACCCCACGCTGCGTTGAATTGTGAAGCCACGAACGACTAGGCGCCAAAATCCTACTAAAAGAATGAGAGTCCAACACATGAAGAAACCAGGTCTGGCGTATAGGAAGCAATGGTGGACAATGAGGGTCAATTTCGGGGTTGGGGTAATAGGCTGAATATTTTAAGTCACATATATGTTGAAGAGTTAATTACGTTTATAAGATGTTAATTTGTTTAAAGTTAAAAAAAAAAAAAAAGGAAAAAAATGCAATCTGACCTTTGATGTCCCCCCCCCTACTTATTAAGGATTGCACAGATGCCTCCTAGGACCTGGAGACAGGGAAAATAATATGTATGCTAGAAAAAGTTAAAGTGCCTTTATTAACTAGTTTATGTACATAACTGGTAGAAATGAAGCACGAAAGGAGGGCTCGGAGTCCTCTCTCAAGGAGCCGCTGCGAGGGCGCACAGGAAGTTCTCCAAAGAGCAATAAGCTCTTACCTTCGGCCACTAGGGCACCGGAGGATCCAATGTTAGGGCTCTTTAAAAGCCCATCTGTTTCCTTTCCTATCTTCTCACTCTATCTCCTGTCCTCTACCCCTCTCCCTCCTTCCCTCCCCATCCCAGACCTAAGCTGCCTTGGGAAAGCGGCCGAGTCAATGGTCTCCAATCCAACAGCCATGAAATGACTAATACAACAAAATTAAAACTTATATCCATGAACGTGAAAGGTTTAAACTCAGTGGGGAAACGAAGATTAGCTCTGCAGGAACTGAATAAGCTCAAAGGAGATATCCTTTTCCTGCAAGAGACACATTTCAACTCTATTTCAACCCCCAACACTTTCAATAACACGTATCCTCAGGCGTACTACGCATCAAGCTGCAAGAAGAAGAGAGGAGTGGCCATTTTATTTCGTAGTAACACTCCTTTTGCGATAGATAAATCCGTTGCAGACCCGGAGGGAAGATATTTAATCCTATTGGGTTCTCTTTCAGGGGTGCCGATCACCATGGTGAACATCTATGCACCAAATGAAAACCAGGTTCCTTTCCTAGAGACAGTGTTGGAGATAGTAAGTAGACACAATCACACATCAGTAATACTTGCAGGTGATTTTAATATGATCAGTTCCCCGGAACATGATAGAGCCAATGCTCATGGCACAGTCCCACCCAAGACTACTATCCTTAATGCTAAGAAATTTAAGGAAATAATGAAAGATTTCCCACTGTTTGATATCTGGAGGTCCCAACACCAGGGACAGAGAGATTACTCCTTCTTCTCAACCCCACATCAGACCTACTCGAGGATTGACTATTTTCTAGGTACCAGGGATGTTCTCCAGGCGTCCTCCCAGTCGAATATTGGCTCAATTTCTTGGTCTGACCATGCCCCCATCGAAATGGAGCTCTCTTTGCCTTTTATAAAGAATTCCAGCTATAAATGGAAACTAAATGATTCCCTGTTAAATTCCCCAGAAATAGTGAGCACATTTACTCAAAAAATAGTAGAATATTTTGACCTAAACAAGGGGTCAGTCGAGTCTCCGATCACGCTGTGGGAAGCCCATAAGGCATCTATTCGAGGCTCTCTCATTTCTCTAGCGTCATATAAAAAGAAAAAAAAGCAAAAAGAATATAAAGAATTAATGGACAAGGTCAAGGCTCTGGAGACTGAACATAAATCCAAGCCTACAAAAAAAATATATAAGACCCTAGTTGAAACAAGGACTGAATTTAAAAGAGTCCAATTAGAGGAGGTAGAGCGGGCACTTCGATGGACGAATCAACGTTACTACGATAAAGGAAACAAGGCAGACCGGTTATTGGCCAATAAATTAAGAGGTCAAAGGGTCAAAACCCAAATTACAGCAATCCGAACCAAATCTGGTCTCAAAACATTCAAAGAAAGCGAGATTGCCCAAGAATTCTCAGAATATTATACGAAACTCTATAATTTCCGGCCTTCCGGCCCTTCCAGAAAAAACTATCTCACAATTAAATGAGAAAATAACGCCCAAAGAACTATTTGAAGTAATAAAACAATTAAAAATAAATAAGACTCCAGGGCCAGACGGGTTCTCAAACCAATATTACAAGAAGTTTAAGGCCATGCTGGCTCCGCACCTAGTAGAAGTTTTCAATGCATTTATGGGGGGTGAAGATGTCCCGGCCTCTATGTCTACAGCCAACCTGGCAATAATTCACAAAGAAGGTAGAGACCCACTGCAATGTGGCAATTATAGGCCGATATCTCTCCTAAATTCTGATCTAAAAATATATAGTAAGATTTTAGCAAACAGACTAAACCCGATTCTTCCGAGCTTGATTCATAAAGACCAGGTTGGATTTATTTCGGGCATACAAGCTTCAGATAATACTCGGAAAATAATAAACATTGTGGACCACGTGCATCTCTCAGGTACAAGAGCATTTTTGTTGAGCTTGGATGCCGAAAAAGCATTCGATAGAATTAGGTGGGACTTTTTAGACCAAACATTGATTAAATTCGGCTTCAGGGGCCCCTTCTTAGAGGGGATCAGAGCTCTGTACAAAAACCCAACAGCGGTTGTAAAACTCCCGGGAGGAGACTCAAGTCCCATAAAAATTACGAATGGTACAAGGCAGGGTTGTCCCTTGTCCCCACTTCTGTTTGCATTGTCGATTGAACCACTCGCGGCCACAATTAGAAATGACAATGATATAAAAGGGATTGTTATTGGAGCGCGAGAATACAAGATATCTCTTTTTGCAGATGATATCATTTTGTCATTGTCGTCCCCAATGACGACTCTGCCTAACCTCCAGTCACAGCTGGAAAAATTTGGCCGGGTATCAGGGTATAAAATTAACAGCGATAAATCTGAAGCCCTGAACCTATCACTTCTCGCCCCCGAGGTAAAACTATTGCAAATTAATTTTAGTTATAAATGGAGCCCTAACAACATTAAATACCTAGGGATCAGAATCGCAAATTCTTATGCTGCCCTATTTAAATATAATTTCCCCCCCTTATTTACAGAAATTAAAAAAAACCTCCAGTGCTGGAACAAGTACCACATTTCATGGCTCGGAAGAGTGACATCTGTTAAGATGAACATCCTTCCCAGGCTACTGTACGTCTTCCAGACCCTCCCGGTCTGTGTTCCTCTGGCAGACCTCAAAAGCATTCAAAATAGTATTTTCCAATTCATCTGGAAGGACAAAAAGCCGCGGGTGGCTAGATCGGTAATGTTGGCACCACGGGAGTGTGGAGGTCTGGGAGTACCAGATATAATTAATTATTATCAAGCGACCCACCTAAAACAAGCGATAGTTTGGAACAACGATCCAGTGTCTTGCGGCTGGTTGGAAATTGAGTCCTCCTGTGTCGCTCCCCTCTCACTCGGGGCAATACTTTGGTCCGGAGGGGGAGAGAAGATAATATCGGACAGAACAGGCCTGGGAGCAATGAGATGCACGTGGAAAATTTGGACAAAAACAAGAAATAAATGTAACGGGTATTCCACCCCACCCAATCTCATATGTAGTGTGGGTGAGTAGAACATGTGTTGTTACCGGTGTGGTGCGTATACCTGCAGGCTCACAGGAGGTCTGAGCCTCCACTAATGAGAGCCTGGGGTGAATCCTCTGGAACGGATCTTCTTTCACAGCGCCTCCACCTATGTAGGATTCTAGGGAAGTGTAGAATGACCCTACATAGGAACCCAATAAGAAACTACACACACAGTGATTATATATAACTAAGGGCTTTACTACGAACATAGAGAATATCATAATCCATTACATAACATCATAACCTGTGTCCCTCTCACGAGGAGACACTACCCGTGGTGACGTCTCGCAGGACGATTCCCCGACACCAGGTGATCCCACCCAGTGTCCCAAGAACCCCACCCAATGTCCCGTACTCCTACAGAGATAGTCACTGGGTGACTGCGCAGTCACTAAATTAAGCTAGGGCCCAGTTGGTGCACTTAGAATACTTGAGATACCTTCCGAGCACTCCGATGCTCGGGACCGCAACTTTCTTCTAAAAGGGTCAGACGTCCGTCTGATCCTTTCCAGGTACTTCTGCCGGTAGACCCCAACGAGGGTCCCACCGCTCCACGGGAACTGCAACCGGATCACGGCAACACCAACCGCATGGGAACAGCAACCGCCGCTATCCCTTCCTATCACTAACTACTCCTAGAGTGACCGCAACCCTAACCTAGGGCCTGTCCCTGATGAACCGCAACCTGGGGTGGCTTGGGGAGAACTCCTAGGGCCTGTGGAACCATAACCTGCCCCCCCTTCCCCTAGCTACCCAGTCCTATCTGTATCTGGCTAATCCTAACAGCCTAACGCACCTGCAGCCAACACTCACACAGACAGCTGCAATCACACACAGCCACCTGGATCCCGTAGC
Organism: Ascaphus truei; assembly: GCF_040206685.1. Taxonomy (NCBI): domain Eukaryota; kingdom Metazoa; phylum Chordata; class Amphibia; order Anura; family Ascaphidae; genus Ascaphus; species Ascaphus truei. The sequence goes on along the minus strand of NC_134485.1, from coordinate 425,946,224 downwards.
AATCCACTACTAGCACACTGTGCCTATTTGCCAGTGCCCACAGCCCTCTCCGCTGTGGCACTGCCAAACCTGCACCTTACACACACTAAGGGCGACCTTCCTATCTAGGGCCGTCCCTTATCAGTTACCCACTAACCTGGTGGGGAGTTGGGGCCTACCTGGAGGGTGAGGGTACCTATCAGGATGCAGGAGCTGCACTCACTCCCTGCATCCTTCCTTCCCCTTCAGCTCCGCTGCTCCAACTGACGTGACTCATGCAAAGCCCGGGAAAATGTATCTCTTTCCTCCAGGGCAGTCCTACAGCCCTATTGGCTCCTATCAAGCACCTGGTGCCTGCCTCGCTATGCCTCATGGGAATTGTAGTCCCGAGGCCCTTACTATAACATTGGGGCCGCGTGCGCTCCTCCCCTCTGCCTACACTAACTCCTAATGGCCGCCGCAAGCTCTCCCTATGCTTCCCTACTCTCGCGCGACCTCCTAAGAGCTGCCTTAGCTCCCTACCCCTATCTGCGCATGCGCGACCTATCTGGGGCTCTCCTGCCCTCGCGCGATCACTGCGCATGCGCGACTTGAAGCGCAATGGCGGCGCCCTGCTCTGCGACCGCCGGGACCTTAGAGACGCGATCGCGGCCTTAGCAACGGCCCGATCGCGTCCCCGGCAACCGGCCGCAGGCAGGAGAAGCCGCGCTGCTCCCTGCTCCAGCCCCCACCCTTGGAAGCAGCCGTCGGGTTGTTCAGTACCCGCGATCGAGCTGCTCCAGGGAAGGGGGGTCTCCAGGAGCTGCTGGGGACCAGGGTTACACTCTCCCCCTGGTGGAACTCCAACGTCCTCGCTTGGATAGCAAGTATAATCAGGCACAAACATTATATAACGAAAATGCAGTACACAGAATATACAACACAAGTCGAACTTACATCTCAGATTACATGGTACATCACACTCAATAATACCCGAGACTGGCTGAGACCATGTGTGGGGTGCCCCTACCAGATCAGATGGGGGTACCTCACTTTTGCGTCCGTGAGCCTCCCCCAGAAAATTTTCCTGGAGAGCACACTCTAAGGCGACAGCTACTGGCTCTTCGCTACTTCCTCCCCCTGGTGGAAGGAGTAGCACAGTGTCTCTTAATTGGGCCTTTACCCGGTCATCCGCGGCAGGGATGCGGTAGACCAGGAGGCCAGGACCTTTCCCGCGGTCCACCACCTGGCGAATGGCACGCTCCTTTTTGGGCGTAAAGGAGGCCAGTTTCCCTGGATCGTCCTTTACACAGTCCTTGTCCCTACGGACTTGTGAGGCTTCCACTGAGAAGCGAGCACTGGGAAATGTCTCGGTTTCACCTGGCAGGGGGGGAAAAGTAGACACCTTACCCCTGCGGTGAATCACGGTGGCTAACAGGTCCTCGGGGACGCTGTCAGTTCCCACCTTGGTGGTATCGGAACCTGCCCCTGGCACTTCTGGGGCAGTCCACTTACGCGCTGAAAACTCGGGAGCGTTGGATCCCAGTCCTGGGACCACTTGTGTCGGAGCACACGGGCTCACACTCCGCTCAGGAACCATAGCTTTGGCCTTCTTCACGGCCACCTCCATCGGAGTCTGTGAGGAACAAGGGGGTTCCTTACCACTCGGCTGGCTGACGATGGGCTTCCCTTCTTCCGGAAGGATCGGCGGTAGACACTGGTCCACTCTCTTCTCTGGACAGCTACCTTCTAATGAGGACACCTCCGCCAAGACGCGATGAAGAGGGGAGCCCTTCGCCCGGGCGACCTGACTTAAGGAGCCATCGTGCTCCGCGGTCACCTGGAGGCTCACCCCCGACACCCCTGGGGCAGTCGACTCACCCTTGTCGGCGTTAGGTACTGGTCCCCATTCTAGGACCGATGGTACCTCTGTAGTAGGTCGGACTGACCATTGTAGGGCACACGGGCCCACAGCAGGGTCCGCAACATCGGAAGACACCTCTTCCAGGGTACACGGAACCACAGCAGACTCTGTAGCCTCTGCATTACCGCTGGGGTGGTTCGCCGGTAGGCGCATCGCCACCGATGGGACTTCCACCTTTTCCCCGGAAGATCTCATGACAGTATCCTCCGCAAGGTAGTCACCAGATTCTCCTAAAATGCAGCCAGTGGTTGTGGGTACAAAGCTGGCGTGCTCCGGTACCTCCACTGCAGCCGCACTCTTCTCTGCCAAGGGTTCACTTAGCTCCTTAGCTGGCTCTGTAGGCTGGGGTACAATAGGCATCAAGAAAATTGCACCGCAACAATCACATTTAGGTTCCCACGCCAGTGCTCCCCTAGAACAGTCACAGGTGGGGCTAAAGCACTGTGTACACGGCTCCCCATCTACCTCGGTGATCCTGAAGTCTAGTGGCACTTGGGACATGACGGCTCCCTCCTCATAGGCTTCTTGCAAGCAGGGGCACAGTAGCATAAGGAGATCTATTCCTGGCGCTCGCCAGGGCACATACACATTAGGGTGTATCCCCTGACAGTCTATCTCATCCTCATCATAGAACAGAGAGTCTATCTCATCCTCATCCTTAGAGATCAGAGTGTCTATCACAGCGTCCACGTATGGTTGAAGATAACCGTGCTTGCTCCCCCTGGTGGAATCTAAAGGAAGGGCACTTTTTACTGGGGAGTGGTTTTCGCTCTGCCCTGAGTCACTCACATCACAGGGGAGGGGCTCTGACTTTCGCGCCAAACCCGGACAGAATGTTGCGACATCTTTCTGTGCAGGCTTGCAGTCAGCAGCACGTGCGCTCTCCTGATTTGGCGGGAGACGCCATTTTGCTGGGTCGGCATAGACTAGGGGGTACCCTTCTGAGGGGCCCCCGGGCATGAACAGTACGGACGGTGCCTCTGCCAGGCATATATCCTCAGTGTGAGTCACTACAAACAAAATGGTTTTCCATGTGGACGTGGGATCTTGTTCCTCCTCTAAGACACATGCCCACGGCCACCCAGGAATTTTACACATACCCTCCCGGACCTTCATTGCGGGTATACTAGCGGGTATGCCTCCTACCGCCACTACCTGGCCAGGCTCCATATACTGCCTCAACGCCCAGGCAAGGACCTCGTCTCCGGACTTTACAAACATAGCGACAAAAATAGGAACGGGACAATTTAGAAAAAATGGACAGGGCACCCCAGGTGTATCTCAGCAGCGCCTCCAAATGTAACGGGTATTCCACCCCACCCAATCTCATATGTAGTGTGGGTGAGTAGAACATGTGTTGTTACCGGTGTGGTGCGTATACCTGCAGGCTCACAGGAGGTCTGAGCCTCCGCTAATGAGAGCCTGGGGTGAATCCTCTGGAACGGATCTTCTTTCACAGCGCCTCCACCTATGTAGGATTCTAGGGAAGTGTAGAATGACCCTACATAGGAACCCAATAAGAAACTACACACACAGTGATTATATATAACTAAGGGCTTTACTACGAACATAGAGAATATCATAATCCATTACATAACATCATAACCTGTGTCCCTCTCACGAGGAGACACTACCCGTGGTGACGTCTCGCAGGACGATTCCCCGACACCAGGTGATCCCACCCAGTGTCCCAAGAACCCCACCCAATGTCCCGTACTCCTACAGAGATAGTCACTGGGTGACTGCGCAGTCACTAAATTAAGCTAGGGCCCAGTTGGTGCACTTAGAATACTTGAGATACCTTCCGAGCACTCCGATGCTCGGGACCGCAACTTTCTTCTAAAAGGGTCAGACGTCCGTCTGATCCTTTCCAGGTACTTCTGCCGGTAGACCCCAACGAGGGTCCCACCGCTCCACGGGAACTGCAACCGGATCACGGCAACACCAACCGCATGGGAACAGCAACCGCCGCTATCCCTTCCTATCACTAACTACTCCTAGAGTGACCGCAACCCTAACCTAGGGCCTGTCCCTGATGAACCGCAACCTGGGGTGGCTTGGGGAGAACTCCTAGGGCCTGTGGAACCATAACCTGCCCCCCCTTCCCCTAGCTACCCAGTCCTATCTGTATCTGGCTAATCCTAACAGCCTAACGCACCTGCAGCCAACACTCACACAGACAGCTGCAATCACACACAGCCACCTGGATCCCGTAGCAATCCACTACTAGCACACTGTGCCTATTTGCCAGTGCCCACAGCCCTCTCCGCTGTGGCACTGCCAAACCTGCACCTTACACACACTAAGGGCGACCTTCCTATCTAGGGCCGTCCCTTATCAGTTACCCACTAACCTGGTGGGGAGTTGGGGCCTACCTGGAGGGTGAGGGTACCTATCAGGATGCAGGAGCTGCACTCACTCCCTGCATCCTTCCTTCCCCTTCAGCTCCGCTGCTCCAACTGACGTGACTCATGCAAAGCCCGGGAAAATGTATCTCTTTCCTCCAGGGCAGTCCTACAGCCCTATTGGCTCCTATCAAGCACCTGGTGCCTGCCTCGCTATGCCTCATGGGAATTGTAGTCCCGAGGCCCTTGCTATAACATTGGGGCCGCGTGCGCTCCTCCCCTCTGCCTACACTAACTCCTAATGGCCGCCGCAAGCTCTCCCTATGCTTCCCTACTCTCGCGCGACCTCCTAAGAGCTGCCTTAGCTCCCTACCCCTATCTGCGCATGCGCGACCTATCTGGGGCTCTCCTGCCCTCGCGCGATCACTGCGCATGCGCGACTTGAAGCGCAATGGCGGCGCCCTGCTCTGCGACCGCCGGGACCTTAGAGACGCGATCGCGGCCTTAGCAACGGCCCGATCGCGTCCCCGGCAACCGGCCGCAGGCAGGAGAAGCCGCGCTGCTCCCTGCTCCAGCCCCCACCCTTGGAAGCAGCCGTCGGGTTGTTCAGTACCCGCGATCGAGCTGCTCCAGGGAAGGGGGGTCTCCAGGAGCTGCTGGGGACCAGGGTTACATAAATATAAACTGACGTCTTCCCCCTCCATACTCACTCCCATTTTTGGTAACCCTGAATTCCCTCCGGGTTGTGTCCCAGGGAACCTTAAAGCATTTAGTTTGGCTAACATGAAATCAGCAAGAGATCTAATAGACAAAGGGACTCTTATTCCGTTACTTGATTTACAGGAGAAATGCCTCCCCATGAAACTCCCACTTTATGGTTATCTTCAGATCAGACACTTTCTCCTAACAATTTCCCAAACATCCAAATTTGAAGGTCCAACGTCTTTTGAAAAGATGTGTATGGTGGGCACATACCGGAAGGGTCTGATCTCAGAGATTTACGCGGGGCTAGCACGGTCCAGGAGTCCCGTCAACCACAATTATATGTTGAAATGGGCTGAAGACCTCAATCTTGATATAGACAGAGATGAATGGGAGGATATTTGGGAAGCAGCAGCCAAAACTTCTATTTGCACTACTACTAAGGAAAATATATATAAGATTCTATTTCAATGGTACTTAATCCCGAGTAGGCTGAGCCGGATCTTCCCTGGCCTGTCTGACCTCTGTTGGAGGGGGTGCGGCCAGAGAGGAGATCTGGTGCATATATGGTGGACATGCCCAAAGATCCAGACTTTCTGGAATATGATATGCTCATTGGTTGAGGAGACGGTAGGAGTTGAGGTCCGGATGGACCCGCTGATATGCCTACTCGCGAAACCCATCGAAGATATCTCTGTCCCTCTTAAAAAACTGGCCTCGTTCATCCTGACTGCGGCTCGCTGCTCAATAGCAGCTAATTGGAAAAAGATTAAACCCCCTTCTAAGCAAATGGTCCTTCGCAAGGTAAGCGAGGTCAAGCTTATGGAATACCTATCGGCGCTCCTGAAACAGAATATAGTACAATATGAGAAAGTTTGGGCACAGTGGCCTTATAATTAAAGAGATTAAAAATGAGATATAGATGCTTCACTTGGACTCTGCATTAGACCACTAACCCCTCTAAGGGGGAGTTCATGTCTACTCAGGGTCTTTTGACAAGGTGGAGGGGAGGACAACTACACCCCTTCCCTTAGCTCTCCCCGTTCCTATCCCCTCTCTCCCCCCTTCTTCTGTTCTTCTCTCTTCTCCCCCTCTCTCTCTCTGCCTATCCTTTACAGTACTAATATAAGGGGTTTGATCTAAGATCCTCCTAAAACTGTTAATTCTCCCGGACGGGATCTACATAGTAGAATCTAAATGCATAGGAGGTTACAAAATACTAGGGGCAGATCGCCTCTTCTTGATCAATCAACCTTGAGATGCTTCGGGTTGTTCACTTTTAAATGTATATGTTAATTAAGTTTACTGTCTATAAACAACCATGTGATGTGAATGTACCCCTGTCAGAAAACAATAAAAATGTTTGAAATAAAAAGAACAATGTTGATTGGGGAAAGGATTGTTACAGGGAAGACAGAATGCATGCTTTGAAATGCATTCTTACAGACATGGTGCATTACACATTCCCTGTTCTTCCTCTGATATTAAATTACATTTGGCTGAAATAAGCCTTACATAGCTGGCCAAGTTACATGGATTTAGGGGTAAATAGCTGGGATTTCTCCCCACTAGGTCAGCCAGCGACCCCTACCATCACAATGACCTTGCAGAATATCAGATTATATTCTTTAGGAACTATAAGGTTCTGCCTCCTGCTACGTCTGTATTTTTGATATTGGTTTTGACACTACCATGATTGAAATATGTTATTGTTTCTATTTTCCAGACAAATAGGAAAAATGCTGCACACCTCAAAATATGAACAAAAATTGATACAGTTACCGGTGCTCCAATGCTTGTACGAAAGCCTGTGATCAGTCCTGGGTAGATGATAGAAAGAACATAGGGCACAACGGATTTAGAATATCCAAACTCATTTTTTGAGCCAACACAACGTTTCGACCGTGATGGTCTTTATCAAGTGACATAGTGGCAAGTGGCCACCTATTTTCTAGAGGCATTGTACCTTAACCCAGAGGTTCTCAACTCCATTCTTCAAGACCCCCAACTGGTGAGGTGTTCAGGATATCCCTACTTCAGCACAGGTGGCTCAATCAGTAGCTCAGTCGTAGACTGAGCCATCTGTGCTGAACCCAGCTCTTTGACTGAGCCACTGATTGAGCCCCCTGTGCTGACGCAGGGATATCCTTAAACCCTGACCTGTTGAGGATGTCATGAGACCCCCTGCCTTAACCATTTTACTGCTAAAGCTGCAACACAATGAAAATGACCTGGATGTCTACATAAAGGTGTCCAGTTAACTCCTACCTGCTCTTTTTGAGTATGCACTTTATGTCTACTGTGAAAGAGGCGAACCCGAAGACGATAACATACTTATTACCGGGGCTCAACAAACCCACTCGCCCGCTCGCCTGTGGCGAATCGAAATTACCAGCTTGCGTGTTTGGAAGCAGAGGAGGATGGCGGCAGAAGAGGAGGACTAAGGAGGACCCCGGGAGCAGAGCAGCCGTGGAGGTGAACGGTGCAGCGGAAGAGGACTGTGGAGAACCACTGGACCAGAGGAGGATGACAGAGCACAGCAGAAGGGCACTCCGGACCATGTCAGTGAGCAGGAGAAGTACAGGAGGACATCCCGGGAAGAACATGCCTCAGCAGTCTGACCCAGAAGTCTTTAAACTTCCGGTGTCTGCCGTGCGCTGTTTTCCTCCTCTACTTGCTTCCGTGGTCCTCCGTACTTCTCTTCCACTGAGCCGTTCACCTCCTCTGCTGCTCCGCTCCCATGGTCCTCCTCAGTGCTCCTCCTCTGCCGCAGCCGCCGCCCGCTGTCCTCCTCTGTTGCCCAGCTGCACTGAAGCCAGGTTGGTGACAGGAGGGGGGTGAGAACAGAAGGAGAGGAGTGAGAGAGGGAGAGTGGTGAGAGAGGGAGAGTGGTGAGAGAGGGAGAGGGTTGAGAGAGGAAGAGGAGAGGGAGAGGGGTGAGAGAGGGAGGGTGGTGGGAGAGGGTGGGTGGTGAGAAAGGGAGGGTGGTGAGAGAGGGAGAGGGGTGAGAGAGGAAGAGAGGGGTGAGAGAGGGAGAGGGTTGAGAGAGGAAGAGGGGTGAGAGAGGGAGGGGGTGAAAGAGGGAGAGGGTTGAGAGAGGAAGAGGAGAGGGGTGAGAGAGGCAGAATACGTCATTAAAAAAACACTTTTTTAGCGGGGCGAGACCCTTTCTTGTCTGGCGAGTAGTGTTTTGTATAATTTGTCGAGCCCTGCTTATTACAGTGGCCACCCATACCCTAATCCTCACCGAGGACCTACCTGATATTTAAGAAGTATCCACACCACCCTCCTTCACCTAGTCTGCCCACACAGAAGGTCAGTTACCAAAGTATTAAGGGGTCTTCCGAATTAATGGAGAATTGGCCTGTATGGGTTTTTTTTTTTACCAACAGTAAACAAATTAGTAGACGAATTTAAAAAAAAGTAAATTGGTTATTTCTTTGTCCTAGTTTTCTCTTAGCTGGACCTATTTTTCGATCCCCGACTTAGTGCACATGTTGCACCTGCCGTACGCTATCTGTATGACCGGGATAGGAAGAAAGAAGCTTCGCTCATATCCTGCCAACAGCAACTGCAAACACGTCCATTGCAGGCTACAGTAACAAGGAAACACAAAACAGCTCCAAATGTTTGCCAAGCTGCAAGGAAAATAAGGTTCATTATCATCTCAAAGGCAAAATAATTAGAAAACCATGCAGAGCATCCTGGGTATCGCACGAGCGACAAACAAAAGCTGATTGTTGTCTAGAAAACAATCTGCAAATAATAGAGCAGGAAAGGGAGGTTATCACAGGGACTAGAGAGGTTAGAAGAGGACAGGATGGAATTTATCTGAAAGGTTCAGCTCCACTTACTTACATCCAATAACATGTATTATTCTTCAAGTCATTTTTATTTCTTTTTATTTCTTACAACGCCTAATGCTAAGTGTTAATGCGAAATACGGTTTTGGAGGCTGTGAACTGTTTGTCTTTTTAACTCATCCCTGATTCCGTTTCAGTACGACCCCCTAACTAATCACTCCCAAAAATTAGCAGGCGTCGTATATTCCATTATCTGCAATATGGCCCCAGGTGTCCTTTTGAGCCATTAAACACATCTGCTTTATTTTTAATACCGTTTACATTTGGCTGAAAGTGTGTTACATAATCGCATATGTAAAACAAATATAATCACTGCGCTTCTCCATATATTCCCCATTGATTGCTATCCCTATGGGAGAAGCGCAGGGATTCACTTTCTGTTTTGCACATAATCGCATATGTACATTTTTGCACCTTTAACTTTGTACGGTTTACAGTACACAAAAAAATGAATTTAGGCCGGCACTCACACAATAAATACTTGCTAACTCAATGAGCCATTTGCAAAAAAAATATTTTACAAAAGTACTGTTCAATCAGTTGAGAAGCCTGCGAAAAGGGCAAAGTGCCCCGAAAAACGTGGTACTTGTTTGGGAAATCCGTATGGTAAATCTGTATCTCTAAAATTACTTTTCACCTGCCATTTACGCTCTCTGTGAACATCAATTTGTGATTGAACAGTATTTTTCTAAAAAAAAAAAAAAAAAAAAATTGTCAATTTTGATAACATCTATTTTTGTAAATGACTCATTGAGTTAGCAAGTATTTATTGTGTGTGTGCCGGTCTAAATGCATTTGTTTGGTATATATTGATTGTACCTGTTGGTGGAGGTACACAGGTACAGTACACACAGCTGGAAAGGGTAAGTACAAGTTCTGTTCTTTGTATTTTAAAGGTGTAGCCATGTAGCCCCTGGCTATATATATATTTCTCTGACCTAGTATTATAAGTCCTGGTAATGGCAGGCAGTGCAGGTGTTAATCCCCTCTCACATGGCCTAACATGTGAGCTTCATCCCCTCCTAAATTATATTGTTGCAGTTTCCAGGCAGGTGCCTGAAAACCATTGGAGTCACATCCCTCCTGTGCAACATGTGTATAGCAACTTACAGGCTCATGTCTGGGCTTGTAAGCTGCTGGGACAACATGACAGGAGGGAGGAGGGCCTTGCTGCAGTTTTGGTTCTGTCCAATCAATGGTGCAGTGTAGCATGGTTCCTCCCCCTGTATAAAAGATGTGGGGGTCCATCAAATTGTTCTGTTCTGCCCAGCCCTATCCATGGGCTACGGCCTGTTCTGTTCCATAGGGAGTGGGAGTGCTGTTCTGCCTTACCCCTTAGGGGATGAGGGCATCTGTCCAGACTAGCCTGGGGGCCTCAAGCCCCTGGGTTGACTAGTCAGTGGAGGGGGTCCTGCGAGCTAGGCTCTGACCCTAGTTAGTGAATGCAAGCTGCAAGGTGGCATCTACTCTGGGTTAAGTAGGGTCCAGAGGGTGTACCTCTCTTGCCAGAGATGGATGTACTATGTCTGATGTTACCCAATAAATCCAGTTGAACTGGTACTCCAAAGTTATTCTTGTCCTATGGAAGTTCCTGTGGGGATGAACCCGTGCTAATGGCAGAGCCCTACAGGGTGGAGGTGCTATACCACCCTAAAGGATATCTATACCCCAAGCTCCCTACTACATCGCGGAGATTCAGCCTCCTGAAAACCAACAGGTGAGCACCACAGCACCATAAGACCATAAGACCTACAAATCTCCCTTAGGGGGGGATAGGGGTGTTACATAGGTATACAGTAAACAGCACATGGACACAGTGTCACTCAGACACAAAGTCAAAATAAAGTACTCTATTCACAGACCACTGCTATTGTTCTACGTTGTGGAGGCATCATCAGCCCATTGGGTTTTCTCTGTAAGAAAGACATGGATGGATTTACTGATATGGCGGTAGTTTAATGAGTCGCTCTTACCTCGTGCCCCCCGGAGGGGATTCAGCTCTCCGCTGACTTTCTATGGTCAAAACCCAGGGGGGAAACAATTAAAAAAAAAGAAGAACATGTCATACAACATAACAGAAAACACACATACAGTATATGTAGTTAATGGAAAAATGTCAATTAATGTCCAAATAAGTAACACAAAGACAGCAGCAGCAGCATGCCAGTCAGTGGCTTCATAAAATAAAAGATCCACATTTATTTAAAAAATTATCAATGTTTCAGTCTAACCCTGGTTCTTTGTGTAAAAAAATAAATAATGGGGGGCCGCTCTCTTGCCGGCTGATCGTGCGCATGCTTGATCAGAGATTGCCGGTTGCTCTATACGCATGAGCGACTGGCAAACGCTGATCACGCATGCGCACGGGCAGCCGGCAAGGGACGTTCGGACATGCGCAGCCAACGCAACAGAACATTTTTGCCCCGGGATCCACCCATGTCGTAAAAAAACATTTTCATTTCTTATTAAAACCACTGGAGTGCTGTTATAGTTTCTTTTTGTTACTTCTCTTGGTCAGGGCTTAAGCCAACATGTACCTGTGGGAGTATACCAAGAGTACCGTGAGTGCTCCTCTCTCAAGACATTTAATACCCCTTGTTGCAGGGTACATGCAAATACACACGTGGGTTTCTTGCCAAGGCTTATTTATTTAGCCTTAACAGATATACAACACACAAAACAAAAATAGCTTTTCTTCAGCAAAAACAAAACGAAACAGTTTCTCGTTAGCAGACAGTGTGTAACTCAGGCAGCAATCCCTTTTCTAAGCAGGAGACAGACAGCTTATAATTCGGTTACTTTGTTTATCAGACCTTGTATCAGGGAATCTCTTTAGCAGCAGCTTACTCCTCTCTCATCAACAACCAAGATCCATGTGTCTATAGCCTGGGTTTTAACACACCTTGATTAGGCAGCTGGGATCCAACTAATTGTCCTGAGGTTCCCAGCTGAAGTTAACCTAGTCAGTGCTGCACTGCAGACTAGACATAGGTTTTCCAGGCATATAACTGGTGGCTTTTATTTACCC